>NC_057798.1:594532003-594554068 GCF_018294505.1 Triticum aestivum | reverse complement strand
AGGAAACAGTGAAGATTTTGAAAAGTTGAAGAATTTGAAAAAACTGAAGAATTTCAAAAAACTGAGGAAAGACTCAAATTGATGATTTTCAACTTTTTGTGGTGGCGTGACCCACCGTATAAGAATGATGATTTCAGACACCGCGTACAATTGTCGTAGGGTTCTGAGAATCAAATTCTTCATTAATTTCATCACACTTAGAGTGTTATTCTTCATTGATTGAAGAAAAAGTTTCTTCATGTGTTGCACATCTAAGTCATCAATTTTGCATAAGTGTTAGGATGTGTGTCCTTTTCAAAGAACATTCGAAGATTCTAAGATATTTAGCTCACACCGCAACTTGCTAAATCTCTTCTCATCCAAGGGCTTAGTGAAGATATCAGCTAGCTGTTCTTCAGTCTTCACGTGCTCGATGGAGATGTCGCCCTTCAACACATGATCACGAAGAAAATGATGAAGAATCTAAATGTGCTTTGTCTTCGAGTGCTGAACTGGGTTGTGAGCAATCTTGATGGAACTCTCATTGTCGCAGAGGAGAGGCACATTCTTCATGTTGATGCCATAGTCCTTGAGTGTTTGCTACATCCAAAGCAGTTGAGCACAGCAAGAGCCAGCAGCAATGTATTCAGCTTCCGTAGTGGACAGTGATACACAGTTCTGTTTCTTCGAGGACCAACAGACCAAAGATCGTCCGAGGAAATGACAAGTGCCAGAAGTTGACTTGCGGTCCACACGATCACCAGCATAGTCAGAGTCAGAATATCCAATGAGATCAAAAGCAGAGCCCTTGGGGTACCATAATCCTAGTGTTGGTGTGTGAGCTAGATATCGAAGAATATGCTTCACAGCCTTATGGTGTGATTCCTTCGGCGCAGCTTGAAATCGGGCACACATGCAAACACTAAGCATTATATCTGGCCTAGATGCACATAAGTACAATAAATAACCAATCATGGAGCGGTATACCTTGTGATCAAAGTCAATACCATTTTCATCAGTGCATAGATGGCCATTTGTGGGCATAGGAATTTTGACGCCTTTGCAATCTTGCATGCCGAATTTCCTCAGTACATCTTTGAGGTATTTCACCTGAGATATGAATATGCCATTGCGCTGTTGACGAATTTGAAGACCTAAGAAGAATTTCAACTCTCCCATCATAGACATTTGATATTCTTCACTCATCATATAGGCAAATTCATCACTATAACGTTGGTCAGTACAGCCAACGATAATATCATCAACATATATTTGGCACACAAACAGTTCACCATCATAAGATTTAGTAAAGAGAGTAGGGTCGAGTGAACCGGGTGTGAAGCCATTCTTCACGAAGAATTCCTTCAATGTATCATACCACGCCCGAGGGGCTTGCTTGAGGCCATAGAGGGCCTTA
Source organism: Triticum aestivum (assembly GCF_018294505.1). Lineage (NCBI taxonomy): Eukaryota > Viridiplantae > Streptophyta > Magnoliopsida > Poales > Poaceae > Triticum > Triticum aestivum. Next base: position 594,552,672 of record NC_057798.1, on the reverse strand, counting down.
TTAAGTCTGAAGACTTTGTCAGGATTCTTTGGATCTTCAAAACCTGGGGGTTGAGCAACATATACTTCTTCCTCAAGCTTACCATTGAGGAATGCACTTTTCACATCCATTTGATATAAGATGATATCATGATGGTTAGCATAAGCAAGTAATATGCGAATAGCCTCAAGTCTAGCAACAGGTGCAAAAGTTTCATCGAAATCAATTCCTTCAACCTGTGTGTAGCCTTGAGCTACCAGTCGTGCCTTATTCCTCACCACAAGGCCATTTTCATCTTGCTTGTTGCGGTAGATCCACTTTGTGCCAATGATATTATGCTTGCAAGGATCTGGATGTTTGACCAGTTCCCAGACATTGTTGAGCTCGAACTGATGTAATTCTTCTTGCATAGCCTGAATCCACTCCGGCTCCAGAAATGCTTCATCTACCTTAGTGGGCTCTGTGATAGAGACAAAAGCATAGTGCCCACAAAAGTTAGATAAATGTGAAGCTTTTGTGCGTGTGAGAGGACCTGGTGCTCTAATGTCATCGATGATCTTCTCCCCTTGCACTTCTTTTGCAACGCGAGGATGAGCTGGTTGTCGCTGAGGAGTTTGGTCAGCATTTTCTTCAGCACCATTTTCCTCAGCATTCTCTTCAGGTGTATCAGCTTGATGTTCTTCATGAACTCGAATGAATTCTTCAGCAAATTCTTCAGTAGGAATGACATCCTCAGTTGCCTTGAACTTGATAGAATCCTCAGGTGCTGGTTCATCTAACACAGAAGGTAGGTGCTCTCTTTGCGAGCCATTAGTTTCATCGAACCGCACATCTACAGTTTCAACAACCTTGTGAAGAGAATTTTTGAAGACTCTGTAGGTGTGCGAGTCCTTTCCGTAACCAAGCATAAAACCTTCATGTGCTTTCAGTGCAAATTTAGCATTGTGATGAGGATCTCTAATCCAACATTTAGCACCAAAGACTTTGAAATAACTCACATTGGGTTTCTTGTCAGTGAGGAGTTCATAGGCCGTCTTCTTGAAGAATTTGTGAAGATATACTCTGTTGATGATGTGGCACGCAGTATCAATTGCATCAATCCAAAAATGATGAGGCATTTTGTATTCATCAAGCATAGTGCGAGCCATCTCAACAAGAGTTCTGTTCTTGCGCTCCACGACGCCATTTTGCTGAGGAGTATAGGGAGCAGATAACTCATGAGTAATACCAAGTTCATCAAGATAGTCATCAAGACCGGAATTCTTGAACTCAGTTCCATTGTCACTTCTGATGTGCTTGATCTTCACACCAAAGTTGGTTGAAGCCCTCGAGGAAAATCGTTTGAAGACTTGCTGCACTTCATGTTTGTAAGTAACAATGTGTACCCAAGTATATTGAGAGTAATCATCAACAATGACAAAACCATATAGAGATGCAGCATTTGTGACTGCTAAGTAATGATTAGGTCCGAAGAGGTCCATGTGAAGCAATTCGAATGGACGAGTAGTGGTCATGATAGTCTTCGTTGGATGCTTGGCCTTGGTCATTTTTCCAGCTTCACAGGCTCCGCATAAGTGATCCTTGAGGAATTTGACATTCTCAATGCCAATGACATGCTTCTTCTTCGCAAGCGTGTGCAAATTCCTCATGCCTGCATGACCAAGTCATCGATGCCATAGCCAGCCTTCTGAAGCTTTTGCATGTAGACACACAGCTGGTTGTGGTCCTGTAGAGAAATCAACAATATCCAAATCTCCTCTCCTAAAGCCTTCGAAGACTTTGGAATTGTCGGCTTCCATAATCACAACACAGCGATACTTGCCAAAGACAACAACCATATAAAGATCACAAAGCATTGAGACTGACATGAGGTTGTATCCTAAGAACTCAACAAGCATGACTTTGTCCATGTGTTTATCCTTAGAGATCGCAACCTTACCAAGACCCAATACCTGACTTTTGCCTTTGTCAGCAAAGATGATGTGCTTCAGATGTGACGGTGATAAGGGAGCATCCATCAGAAGATTCTTGTCACCAGTCATGTGATTTGTACATCCACTATCGAGGACCCATTCAGTGGTTTTGGGTTGATCATCCTGCAGATGAATTAGTGTAACTTACAATCTCATATTCTTCATCAATGAAGAATATGATATCAAGTTCATTAGAAGAATTTCATCACGCAGTAAACAGATATAGCAGTAGGAGGACGTGTGAAAGTTTATTTCATCATGATTCGCCTGCGTCCTTTCAGGCAATTTTGTCAGGTCCCCAGCAAATTCTTCAGACGTTAAAGCACATCTGGAGACCTGACCCTGCAGAAGAGATTAGTTCTTTTTCTTCACCACCCACATCTGAAGGGGTGGCAAAGAGTTCATCACTCTGCGAGCACCATAAGAGAATGGTGGCATAGAGGCCAAACCATTTCGTTTCACATAAGAGGGGTTAGGGTAAGCATATGAATAAGCAGAGAAATTCTTCGAGGACTTATGAACATAATGATTTGAAGAATAATGTGCATATTCATAGCCCTTAGCTCTACCCTGCGAAACAGAGGAGTTAGCACGATGATGATCATATGAGGACTTTGATCCATGTGAAGAATTAGGTCCACATGAAGAATTGGATCAGGGATTCCTGTTCTTCACAGGTGGTGTCATGAGGACATTCACCTCAAGACTTTCAACATAACTTTTGGGAACCCAGATTTTCTTCATAGGGGAACCGTTCCTGCAGTTAGTCCCAACATATCTAGCAAATACTTCACCATTCTGATTTTTGAACAGTTTATAGTTGGAGTCAAATGACTCATCAGAAGAATGAGAAGATTCACATGTAAAGCCAGATAAGTTAGATGGATCAACTGGAGGTCCCTTTGCAGCAACCCATGAGGTTTTGGGGTACTGCTCAGTCTTCCAATATGTTCCATCAGCATTAAGTTTCCTCTCAAAGGCAATACCCTCTTTCCTAGGGTTTCTGTTGAGGATCTGCTTTTTGAGTACATCACAAAGAATCTGATGCCCTTTGAGGCTTTTGTACATGCTTGTCGTGTACAATTCCTTCAGCCCTGCATCGTCAGTGATACTAGCAATGTCCTCAGGTGAGGAATTAGTGATAGCAGAGGCGGGTGAAGAATTTGTAACAGTTGAAGCATTTGAACATTCAGGTCAAGAATTAGCAGATTTACGTTCAATGCACTTTAAGCATGGAGGAACAAATTCTTCCTGAGAAGCGCTGGTTTGTTGAGCTAGTAATGAATCGCGCTCCTTCTGAAGATCTTCATAACTCACTCTTAGCTTCTCAAGATCTTGCTTTCTTTGAAGAAATTCATAAGAACGTTTCTCATGATCAGATAAGAGAGTGTTATGATGACTTTGAAGGTTATCAAACCTAGACTAAAGTCTTTGAAGATTTTCAGTCAGGGCTTTAGTGCGATCCATTTCTTCACCCAACATATCATAACTTTTGTCTAGCATGTTTTGAACCTTTTCAAAAGCCCTTTGTTGTTTTACAGCAATCTTAGCATGTTTAGAGTAGCTGGGCTTGAGATTCTCATAGATTCATTTTCACTAGATTCAGAGGAGGTGTATTTGAGTACCTTTGCACCTTTTGCCATGAAGCAATAGGTGGGAGCGTAGTCATCATTATCTTCATCAGGCTTGTCGGTGGGGTTAGTTTCTTCAGTGTTGAAGATGGACTTGCTAATGAAAGCAGTAGCAAAGGCCAGACTCGCCACACCAGATTCGGATTCTTCAGACGCCTCCTCTTCCTCATTTTCCTTAGATTCAGCTTCAGAGTCCATTTCCTTGCCAATGAATGCCCGAGCCTTCTTGGAGCTGCTCTTCTTGTGAGATGAAGACTTCGAGGATTTTGATGATTTCTTCTTCTTCAATTCCTTTTCCCACTGAGGACAATCTTGAATATAATGACCAGGTTTCTTGCATTTGTGGCACAACCTTCTCTTATAGTCACTTGATGAGGAATCACTGCTTCTTGAGGATTTTCCAAAGCGACCACGTCTTGAGAACTTCTGGAATTTCTTCACGAGCAGTGCTAGCTCCTGGCTCAATTCTTCAGGATCACCAAGGCTACTACCAGAATCCTCACATTCAGACTCAGACACAACCTTGGCCTTCAGGGCACGTGGTTTGCCATAGCTCAAACCATAGAGATCTCTCTTTTCAGCAAGCTGGAACTCATGAGTATTTAGCCTTTCGAGGATATCGGCAGGATCGGGAGACTTGTAGTTAGCCCGTTCTTGTATCATCAGACCCAGAGTATCAAATGAGGAATCAAGTGATCTCAACAGTTTCTTCACCACCTCATGGTTAGTGATGTCAGTGGCACCGAGGGCTTGAAGCTCATTTGAGATGTCAGTGAGGCGATCAAAGGTTTGTTGGACATTTTCATTGTCGAGTCTTTTGAAGCGGTTGAAGAGATTCCGAAGAACATCAACTCAAGAGTCGTGCTGAGTTGAGACTCCATTCACTTTGGACAGCCTATCCCAGATAAGCTTAGCAGTTTCCAAAGCACTCACTCTTCCATACTGTCCTTTACTCAGATGGCCACATATGATATTCTTCGCTTGAGAATCGAGTTGCTTGAATCTCTTCACATCGGTAGCATTCAGTGAGGGTGTGATAGAGGGAACACCATTTTCCACAACATACCAGAGATCGTTGTCAATTGCCTCGAGATGCATTTGCATCTTGTTTTTCCAGTACGGGTAGTCCGTCCCATCAAAGGTAGGACACCCAGCCGAGACCTTGATCATACCTGCAGTCGACATAACTAAAACTCCAGGCGGTTAAACCAAAATCACACAGAACAAGGGAGTACCTTGCTCTAATACCAATTGAAAGTGCGTTATGTTGACTAGAGGGGGGGTGAATAGGCGATTTTTATGAATTCTTCACTGAGGAATTTGCCGGTGAGGAAATTCCTTAGCGAAGAACTATTAGCAGCGGAATAAGTACTCAGAAGTAAGCATAACAGATTACAAGCATGGTCATCATGATGAAATGAAGACTAGCACAGAGTACAGAAAGCGTAATCACAGGATAACACAAGATGAAGACAAACAGACTGAAGAAATTGAACTGAGGAAATTGAGAAAGTCTTCAGTCAACGTCTTCAAACACAGATATGAACAAACACTCAACACAGTAATGAGGAAATGAAAGGGTTGAGGAAATAGAACCAGTTAGGTTAGTGAAGACAATGATTTGGTAGACCAGTTCCAACTACTGTCTCAGTTGTACGTCTGGTTGGAGTGGCTGAGTATTTAAACTCGAGGACACGCAGTCCCGGACACCCAGTCGCTGAGCACGCAGCTCAGGACACCCAGTCCTCACCGTATTCTCCTTGAACTAAGATCACACAGATCTCGTCCAATCACTCGTGGTAAGTCTTCAGGCGAATTCCAAACCTTCACAGACTTGGTCACTCGACAATCCACAATTCCTCTTGGATGCTCTAGACCTTGATGCCTAACTGTTTGGAAGAAGCACAGTCTTCAAAGGTAACAAGCGTTGGATCCACGCAGGATCAATTTCTTCAGTGATGCTCAATCACTTTGGGTTTGTAGGGGTTTGGTTTTGGGTTTTTCCTCACTTGATGATTTTCGCTCAAAGTCCTCGGAGGATGGGTTGCTCTCAAATGACAAGTGTCAAGTTCTCTCGGAGCAGCCAACCAGCTAGTGGTTGTAGGGGGCGACTATTTATAGCCTAGGGAGCAGCCTGACATGATAAGACATAAATGCCCCTCAATGATATGACCGTTAGGTGGATAAGATATTTTGGGACAGCTGGCGCGCAGCACAGCAACGGTCGGAAATTTGACTCTCAAATTCCTCAGGGCTATCATGTTCCTCACTGTGTAGGTAATTCACACTGACGAATTTCTAACTCCTCAGTCAGAACAAATTCATTAGTGACCAGAAGAACTTCGTCTCTGTCACTGAAGAAAGTGACTGAATTGTATGAGATTTCCAAAGGCTTCACTCGAAGGGATTGGTAGGTGTAGGATTTTGAGTTGAGCATCACATGGAAATTTTTCCTTAGTATTTCCTCGACCCCCTTTAACAGTACGGTGTTTCCTATGACTCAAGAAAGAGAAAATGAAACTACGAAAACAAAAGTCTTCACGCTTCATGTTCCACAAATGAATACCAAGTCTTCAAGGTCACACCAATTTCTTCACTTTCAGAGTCTTCAGAAAGTCTTTAGAATATCAAAGTCTTCAGTTGAAGAACTTCATTTTTAGGGGTCGACTTTCTCTGTAAATATCAAACTCCTCATAGACATATAGACCTGTGTATACTCACAAACGCATTAGTCCCTTAACCTATAAGTCTTCAATACACCAAAATCACTAAGGGGCACTAGATGCACTTACAAGGATGCCCCCGAGTGGCATCCCCTCTTTCTTCTAACAACCATCGGTATTTTACTTGGAGCTATATTTTTATTCGTCACATATTATGAGTTTTGCTTGGAGCGTCTTGTATGATATTAGTTTTTGCTTATTTTGCTTTGTGTTTTAAGTCTTGAATCCTTGCTGGATACGCCTTTTTGAGAGAGCCAAAAAATAAGATATGCTTGCTCCTATGCTTCACTTAATTTTTTAGAGCGTTGGAATTGCTCTAGTGCTTCACTTATATCTTTTTGAGCACGGTGCACTTTGTTAATTTTGAAGAGATGCTCTCATGCTTCACTTCGATTTATTTGGGTGTTAGTAATTTTTTTAAGAAATTCTCTCTTGCTTCACTTAAATTATTTTGCGAGAAAGCAATACTATGCTCATGTTCTTCACTTTTATTTGTTTGAGCTTATTAAAAGCAACACATGAAATTAGTCCCAAAGTGATAGATATCCAAGGAGGATATAATAAAAACTTCCATCAAGATCATTGGAAAAAATAAACTTGGTTTTTTGTAATGGTTTTGAGATATGATGATATGATATGTGAGTCATGTTGATGAGTAATTATGCTTTTGTAAGAATATTGGTGTTAAGGTTTGTGATTCTCTATGCAAGCACGAAAGTTAATAGTTATGCAATGAAATTACATCCTACTCGTGCTGCATTATTCGGTGTTAGTTATGCTTAATGCTCACTTACGAGATTTTTCGTTTCTTTGTTAGACGCTTCTCAATCTTTTGCTAGCCTTCATTTGCACAAAGTATGATCACTACTTGTGCATCCAAAACCCTTTAAACCAGTTTTGCCATATGAGTCCACTATACCTACCTATATGCGGTATTTCCGTGACGTTCTAAGCAAATTTGCATGTGCCATCTCTAATTTTCAAAATAAATTTCTCTTTTGTGTGCTCGTACCGCTTACGAGGAGGTGAGGGGTGGCTGATGTTTCCCATGCACTACAAAAAAGGCACATCTGTGACATTTTCGGCCAACGATTTTTTTTCTATCATACTTATGACACTACTATGACAATAATTATGACAAAACCAGGTATCATTATAGATGTGGTGGGCTCCTACTTCTATGACAAAAAATCATGACAGAAAATGGGCCTTTCATCCTAGGCGGGCCCAAGACGCACCTGCATGACATTCTTTGGGCCGTCCATGATGGGAAAAATCATGGTAGAAGCAAGGGCGAGGAAAATTTCGGGGAGTTCCCAATTATGGTGGGTGGTCGGGGCCGAGCGATGCACGGAGGTTTGCATGTTTCTCTCATACACGTACGCACGTGTGTGCGAGGCGTTGCACTCTAACTGAACCCGAGCAAGGCGTTCGCCTAATGAACCCGAGCTATTGCACTAGCTACGTTACTGAACCCCGATCGATCCCTTGCTGTTAACTAAACCCGATCGAGCGATTCCTTCGCTACAGCTGCTAACTGAAGCCGATCAAACCTTCTACCTCTTGATGAATAATGAGCGTTGTGGGGGGTTGGATGAACAGTTCCCGGTGGGGGTTGGATGAACAGGATCCCGTGGGGGTGTAGAGGCTGTTGCCACTGGATGAACATGACCCCGATCGAGCCGATTGGGGATGGATGAACAGGACCCCGTGGAGGGCTGGTTGAACAGTAGCCGATGGAGGGCTGGATGAATAGTATCCTTTGGATGTTGGTTGAACAATAGCCGGTGGAGGATGGATGAACATGAGCCCGTGGATGAACAGTAGCTGGTGGAGGCAGGAGGGAGACGCCATGGATGAACAGTCGCATGTGGAGGCTGGAGGAGGTCGACGGTGGATGAACAGTAGCTCGTGGGGGCTGGAGCGAGGTAGTAGACGGTTGATGAACAGTAGCCCGTGGAGTCCCGTTTTACGGTACTCCACACCCCTCCAATGAACAGGACCCCTATTTCGATCGTAGGAGGTCGAGGAGAAGTCTGTTTCGTCCGTTTTGTGGTACGCCACACCCCTCCTGATCAACATCACCCCGTTTCGACCGTAGGAGCTCAAACACAAGTCCGTTTCCTCCGTTTTGTGGTATGCCAGACCTTTCCCGATGAACATGACCTTGTTTCGACCGTACGCGGTCGAACACAAGGCCATTTTCCTCCGTTTTGCCGTACGCCAAACCCCGTTCTGGCTGTTCCGTCCAAGCCAGTTGGCTCCCATTGAACACGGACTGTTCTGACCCAGTCTGTTGCCTCCCGATGAACAGGATGCATTCCGACCCAGTCACTTGCCTCCCGGCGAACACGTCACTGTTTCCTCCGTTCTGACCCATCCACTTAGCTAAAGATGAACTGGACAACGTCACTGTCGTCCGTTGCCTCTCCATGTACACGAGCCCTCGCTGTTTGTATGTGCGAGTACGCGTTTCGAGACCCCGCTCATATGTACGTACATGGCCGTCTTTTTTGGCGTATGGCTGTATGTACATGTACACGGTTTAGACGGGACAACTTGAACTGCTATGTGGGGGGCTCTACTATGACATGTGCCACTACTTACTCGACCACGATTTAACGTTGTAGAGTGACCGATCGACCAGTATGTACATACACGTTCACAACAAGACAGACAACGCTACGTACGCTTCGACCGGGTGGGTCCCAGCTGTCAGGGAGTATAATGATGCCCTTCCTTGCGTGCGAAGATATAGCTGCTGGGTCCTGGCTGTCAGGGGCGAATCATTTTTTTGCCTGTAATAAGGACGCATTTCCTTGCATGTGAAGATGTAGCTGGTGGGTCCCAGCTGTTAGGGGGAGAAAACATTATTTTTCAGGGTAAAAAGGATGCAGTTGCATGCATTCGTCCATGGGTATGGTGCATCCCCAGAGTCAGCCTCTCACATATAGTCATCTGCCGATGACTCATTTGTTGACCATGTTGACCACACCATGCCGAGCGCATCAAGGCCGGTGGATGACGGCGAAGCCCCATACTAGAACGATCCGGAGATGGGGAAGACGCGATAGTGGAGTTGCAGATGGAGAGGAGTTGGAAACTTGACTAGTTCGGGTGCGCATCAGCACTGCTACCCACGGGAGACAGGATCAAGAACACATGTTGAAGAAGTAGCATGGCTGTTGGATTAACATCCAGCGGTCCAACTGCTTGAATCATTTGCTGATTAAGTTGACAATGCCCTGCGTACGCGTCAGCTTTGTAGGCCCACAAGTCAGCCACCAAATCTGCCGAGTCCCAGCTGTCATTGGGAGGAATAGTTTTTTCGCATGACAAGGATGCACTTCCTTCCGTGCGAAGATACAGCCGATGGGCCTAGCTGTCAGGGGGAGGAAACATTTTTTCAGCTTAATGATGAGGTACTTTCGTGGCATGCGACCATGGACCTCGTGGGCCCAGCTGTTAGGCTCTCCATGTATAGTCCTCTTTCGAAGACTCTCGTTTGTTGACCACGCCGTGCCGAACAGAGCGAAGCGATGGACGACGGCGAAGCCCCGGACGGGAACGACCCGGAGATGGGAAGACGTGGTAGTGAAGTCGTAGATTGAGAGGAGTACAAGGGTTATAACTGGTTCTGGTGTAGCATGGGGCTGCAGTCGGTGGAGAATAATAGGAGGGGTGGAGGGGTGGAGGGAAAGCCTGGCCGGTGGTGGGGTAGCGCTTCATAGCGATGCGTGATAAGTAGAGCCGCTAGACGCCAGAGGCCGGAACAGGCGGTCCCAGTGACGCTGGAGGAAGAAGACAAGAGATCGAAGGTGCATGCTGGCCGTTGGATATAAATCCAATGGCTGTGGATGTCAGAATCATTTGTTGACTAAGTTGACAACCCCTTTCATAGGCTTGGACCTATAGGCCCACATGTCAACCTGCAAAAATCTGGCATATATTTAACTCATGTTTTCTAGAATTTACAGTCCATTTGCTGGGCTGGGTGAGCAAATAATTTCGTATCAATGCAGCCCATTTAATATTTTCTAAGAAATCCCAGCCCATTCGCACTTTCTTGAAATACACAAATAAGTTGGGCTTGTTCTATATATAATGTTAGGTTAGAAGGAGCAATTAGTATCAAAAAATAAACCAGAGCGACACATTTTTTATATATAAAATTAACAAATTAGCGAGTTATTGCTCAAAAGAAAAATGAGCATGTTATTAATAAATTGGTCCTTAAAACCTTCGCGAGCTTTTGTACGCAATCACCGGGATTTTCCTTGCCTGTGAGTCAAAAACAACCAGGATTTTCCTTGCCAACTTCTGTTAAACATTTACTTTTATAAGTTAATAAGACGTGGGATGTTTTTATAATGTATACCTAAGTCTCTATTAAATAGACGATGATAGTAATAATATAAATATATATAATGTGGAGAAGGGAAAACATAAATTGGACACAACATTATTATTCTTATATATAGATAAATGGAACAGAGATCTATGTTTTATTAAAAAATACATTGGGTTGCCGATCTTTAAGAAAAAGTAAAACCTACGCTGGGAGGCCCATAGGACGGTACGTACATGATGGACCCAAAAAATAAGTTGAAACTGAGGTCTCGGTATGTCATGGGTGATACGTCTCCAACGTATCTACTTTTCCAAACACTTTTGCCCTTGTTTTGGACCCTAACTTGCATGATTTGAATGAAACTAACCCGGACTGACGTTGCTTTCAGCAGAACTGCCATCGTGTTGTTTAATGTGTAGAAAACAAAAGTTCTCGGAATGACCTGAACATCCAAGGAGATAACTTTTGGAAAATATAAAAAATACTGGCGAAAGAATCAAGGCCAAGGGCCCACACCCTGTCCACGAGGGTGGGGGCGCGCCCCCTCCCCCTGGGGGTGCCCCTGTCTCGTGGGCCCCCAGATGCTCCACCGACCTCAACTCCAACTCCATATATTCCGTTTCACCGAGAAAAAAATCAGAGAGAAAGTTTCATCGCGTTTTATGATACGGAGCCGCCGCCAAGCCCTAATCTCTCTCGGGAGGGCTGATCTGGAGTCCGTTCGGGGCTCCGGAGAGGGGGATTCATCGTCGTCGTCATCATCAACCATCCTCCATCACCAATTTCATGATGCTCACCGCCGTTCGTGAGTAATTACATCGTAGGCTTGCTGGACGGTGATGGGTTGGATGAGATTTACCATGTAATCAAGTTAGTTTTGTTAGGGTTTGATCCCTAGTATCCACTATGTTCTGAGATTGATGTTGCTATGACTTTGCTATGGTTAATGCTTTTCAGTAGGGCCCGAGTGCCATGATTTCAGATCCGAACCTATTATGTTTTCATGAATATATGTGAGTTCTTGATCCTATCTTGCAAGTCTATAGTCACCTATTATGTGTTATGATCCGACAACCCCAAAGTGAAAATAATCGGGATACTTCTCGGTGATGACCGTAGTTTGAGGAGTTCATGTATTCACTATGTGTTAATGCTTTGGTCTGGTACTGTATTAAAAGGAGGCCTTAATATCCCTTAGTTTCCACTAGGACCCCGCTGCCACGGGAGGGTAGGACAAAAGATGTCATGCAAGTTCTTTTCCATAAGCACGTATGACTATATTCGGAATACATGCCTACATTACAATGATGAATTGGAGCTAGTTCTGTGTCACCCTATGTTATAGCTATTACATGAGGAATCACATCCGACATAATTATCCATCACTGATCCAATACCTATGAGCTTTTCACATATTGTGCTTCGCTTATTTACTTTTCCGTTGCTACTGTTACAATTACTACAAAACTGCTATCGTTACTTTTTTCACTGTTACCGTTGCTATCATAATACTTTGCTACTAAATACTTTGCTGTAGATACTAAGTTATCCATGTGTGGTTGAATTGATAACTCAACTGCTAATACTTGAGAATATTCTTTGGCTCCCCTTGTGTCGAATCAATAAATTTGGGTAGTTTTCTTTTTTTCACTCCATCGAAACAATCGTTTAAAGTACGTGCTAGGTCGCCTTTTTTGAGTTGTTGATTGTTTTTGAGATAGCTACCCGCTTATTCCAAGTGGTGTTATGGTGTGCCGGGTCACACTTTGTATCGGTCAAGTCTGGTACTAGACCCTCCATTAAGTGAACAACCACCGACTCGTAAAATTTGTGAACAAGCCCATGGCTAAAATTATCGGAAAGGTGGGCTACCCCAACATGCATTATTATTTATATTTTCTATGTGGGAGTATCCTCAAAAAAATGTGAGAGTACAATCTTTATTGGGCCCCTTTGTAATTGGTGCCAAATTTTGACCAAAGATTTAATTGAAAAAACATTAGTGCGTGATAACAAAAAATATATCCTTTGATTCGTATTTGAACATAGTTTTCTATGATGTAATTTTTTGTGACATGCATGAACATTTTCTTAGTTAAATTTATAGTCAAAATTTGGAACAGATTTATCATAGGGACCAATAAACCAGGACGGAGTACTGTATATGACCAGCCGCTCTATCTACATGTGGGACATCAAAGCATGCGGGCCCGTGTGCCATCCACCAAATCACAGCGAGGTGCTATAGTTGAGACTCACCGGTCACCCTAGTGTGGCTGTCATGACCCATCATATCACAAAAACCCACACCTTTACCAGCAGTGGTAAAGTGGCCTCGAAGTTGGACTGGACGAAGCACCTTCACTGGAATGCTCATTGAAGCCCTTTCTCCCCTTGAAGAAAAGCTCACACCAGGCTACTCACTTCTGCCATTTTTCTTCCGTACTGACGAAGGAAAGGTAGGTGAATCAGTGATGCTACTATATTTTCATTCCAAGAATCTTCTTTTTGTGAAGCACCGACCGATCCTCACAGCCTATTCTTTTCCTGTTTTCATTGCGATTGTGGTTTCCTATTGATTGTTTTTTGTTTGTAAGTTTATTGATGGATCCTGGAGTACTAGGCAAAGAGCTGCCGACAGACAACCTACTCGAGCAGAGATCTCTAGGAAGCGGGCACCGACCAACAAGTTGGCCATGTCGGCAGGCCAACCCATGGAGACGAAGAACTCCAAGAAACAAGCACTGGCCAAAGAGTTGACGACGTTGGCGAACGAACTCCTCAAAGAAAGTAGGAAGAACAACAAGGGCCCCATTGTGCCTACCCCAGAAACACTAATGGCCACCTATGAGAGGCTCAAGGATGAGTTTGAGGAGATAGTCGTCGTTGAGAAGCACTATTTCCCTGGCAAGGTGATGGCCCTAGGAGGGATGGGATCCCCCGGTGAGCTGCACAAGGTAAAAAAATGGCTTACCATAGTTGTGGTTTTTGATTATTTCCAATGTGCTTGCTAATATGTTAGGGTTGTGCAGGTGCCGGTGGGCGTCCTTGATGATTCTGATGTCGCGGTCCGTCCTGTGGGTAACGCCCCAAAGATTGTTTTCAATGTTGCAGTCCGTCCTATGGACATCACCCTGGAGATCAATTCCGATGCCGCTGTCTGTCCTGTGGACATCACCCCAGAGATCAATTCCGATGCGCGTGGTCCGTCCTGTGGACATCACTCCAGAGATCAATTCCTATGTCGTGGTCCGTCCTGTGGACATTGCCCCAGAGATCAATTCCCATGCCGTTGTTCGTGCTGGCACTACAAAAAAAAATAAACTTCCGTGATGATACGTGTTTGTCATAGTAGGTCACATTTCCTGTCATGCATGTACATCCATTTTGATTTTATGACAGAATCAAGATAGTCATACCTGTGCTGTCGTAAAAGTGTTTCATGACATTACCAAAATTATCATCACGGAAGTGTCCACTTCCATGATGATAAATCACGCGTCATAGAAGTGCTTTTGTCAAGGGTGACAGACATGTGGCATCCACCGTAACGGAACGCCGTTAAGCTATCGGATCCGGTTTTGGATCCGATAACCCGCTAACAGCCATGACCAATGGGGATTTTCCACGTGTAAAATTATCATTGGCCGGAGGAAACACGTGTTGCCTCATAGTTGGGACAGATATCATCCACTCATTGGACAGGAGCTACCTATGATACGTCAACACATGGCACGGCCCAAGAGAGGCCCATTCCGGTGAAAAGGCCAGGCGTGTCAAAATAAGCGGGCCGGCCCATTAGCGACCTACTTGAGTTAGGCCCATTTACAAGTATGGCCCATACAAGTTACATAGAATCGGCCCATCAAAGGCCCATTCTAGATTCTACAATTTCCAGCCCATCGTCAGTTTAAGCCCATTAACGGCCCGCTAGGTCTTTGGGCCCATTTGCGGCCCGAGCTTCTTTCGGCCTGTTAGATGCCCATCGTCAGTTCCAGCCTGTTAACGGCCCGGAACGTCTTCGGCCATTTCTCGGCCCACTCTACAGTTGGGCCAATTCTAGCCCGCTATGACTTTAGGACCGTCCTTGGCCCATTCGGTAAATGGGCCAACTCTTAGCCCATTTTGTCCCTCAGCCTGTTAACGGTCCGCACAACAGTTGGGCCTTTGACTTTAGGTCCATTAGGGGCCCATGTTACGCAGGGCATCATTTCAACCCAACGCGACTTTCGGCCTGTTAAAAGCCTAGTTTGCAAACTGGGCCTCCTCTAGCCCATAACACTTTCGGCCTCTTACTGGCCCGTAAAGTAAAAGGGCCAAGACACAATTGACATTTATTTCGGCCTGCTAAAGGCCCGTGGGCCATTTCCATTTATACGGCCCTATCGAGCTATGGGCCTGTTGAAGGCCTGCCAAGAGCCGTTGTTACGTTGGGCCACATCATTTCGGATCCACTTAATATTATTTTGACCAGCCCAATTAAGGCCCGCTTTGAGTACACCTGTTTGTTCGTTTGTATGGCGTCAAGGAAATGTTTGGGCGTGTTGGCCCCCATTTCAACAATATGGCATATTCAAGAAATATCCTAATCTATACTATCGCCTCTAAAAACATACACTATACAATAAAAAGAGGACATAGAAACGTAGAATAATCCTACACTATACAAGAAAGAAATTACAGCCAAATATACCCACTAGGCATTATAGTTCTGCACCAGTGAGAATAAGGAGTACACAAACAACAAATTACATACACTGGACAAATAAAGCTCATACATCATGGACACACATCAACAGAACTTACCATTTGAACTATAATCTCTTCAGAAAATAGGATTGGCCGGATTCAGATAGCACAAATTTCAGTCTGCAAAATCTCCAATTCCTTCATGGTTACCTTAGTGTCTTGTTTCATTTTTTTGACTCGTGCATCTAATAACTGCATGTCCAGTCTCAACTTGTTGATTGTACGTTCAGAATCATGTACACGTTGTCTTGCCACCTCTAGTTGATGCTCGAGAACATCAGCACATTCCAATTCCAATCCATAATCTTTCGATAATGGCCATGTCGCACTACTCGCAGATCTTTGTATTGATGTCACTTCATCCTGAAATGTTTCTGTAAGTACAGATGACTAGGGCAAAAATATAGTTACAACAGTGAAGCGAGCAAGACAAACTATTTTGTACATGGGAAAACATGACTAACAGTAATGTTACATGTCATGAAGCATAATCAAGTGATATTTTGAAAATTATAAGAAGGTAGTTTGTGCAGCCTGCATACAAAAATCTCTCTTAGCTCACCAAAGGAGCATGATGTTGGGGCCCAATCCAAAACACAGACAAGTTACAAATTTAGACAACATGCTGCATATAAGTAAGCAAGCAGTTGGCCATTCTGTAGCTCAATTAAAGTCTTAGAGAGAATAATGCTCAGCAGAGGGATTCATACAAACATACTACATCAAGCAAAACTATGCAATCATTAGCCTAGTATAAACTACATTGTGAGCCTCATGCAATAATAGTTGGTTAATAGACTTCAAAGCTTCATGCACACTTTGGCAGAGTAATTAAATGGGAAGGCCTTTAATTATGTCAACTAATAGTTATACAAATACCCAACATCAGGAATCATTCTTTGTGCATCTCATTAACTAAGGACAAATAAAGCAATAGAAAAGAGCAAATTAACTATGCCTGAAACAAACAAGGAATTGAACTATTGAGTTGGATACAGTCACTTACCTTAACTGGTTGAAGAGGCTCAGCGCAACTCCTACTTCTCTTGCAAGGCTCCTTCCTAACATCTTGTACTTGGAAATCCTCAATTTTATCTTCATTGCACCCCCTGTGCAAGGTGACACAAACTAGTTACTCGTCGCCTTGAAAGATAAATATGCATACTTTTCAGTCTGTGAACACAAAAGGATGAGATTATAACAATACAACACCACATAATGAAACATGCCGCGTCTCTTGCACCTGCACACAAGGAAATGAGTATTTACTATGTCTGCACTATTTAAAAACTAGGCATACCTTCGAACTAGATCTCGAGGTACTCTTGGAGAGCCTACTTTAGTGTACAACCAAACCTTTATGTCACCTATGAGTTAGACAAGGCCCCACTACAGCAGCCCTTAGTGTTTAAATCATTGACAAGCTCTGTTAGAGTGTTAGATCAAGAACATCAAGTAATCAAAGCCAACAGTCCTAGTATGGCTGACTGATGCAAACAAGAAATTGAATAGATGTGTGAGCAAATCCTACATATCAAGAAAAGAAGCAAAGAAGGAGGCTTAAAGACCATCACTTGACTGGCCGGATTTAAGGGGCATTTAAACATCATGTGCAACGTATGAACTAACATAAACATTGCACATTCCAGATTCTACAATGAAATGCACATGTATTAGGTTATGCCATGTATGATGATGCCGAAATGTACACTATAGCAGGCAGGAGTGATTCATCATTGCACGCACAATTGAATTGCAGGTGAAGGGCCAGTTCGATCCCGCCTTTTCATCAAAATAAGCCATAAAGGATGTAAAGAAGTCATTTTTGAGTTATGGGCTTCGGCTTAACTTATTTCGCTTTGGAGGGGGGTGTTTCGGGTAGAACCTCGCTAAAAGTTGAAGGGAAGGGGAATAGTGAAATGACTCTATTGTCTGCCAATATTACACTCAAAATGCAACTACTGATGCCACATCACACCTGACCCTCAAGTAAAAACAAACACACAAGCATTCACTGCCCTGCCCACTTGCATCTCCTCTCCCCTTTCCCTCTACCTCGATCCCTTGCCTACAACACTAGGGTTCCTCCAGCGAGCCATCGCGACTGGTCCCATCTGGCCTGGTCCTCGATGATGCTCTATCGAGCTAGGCTACATGGTCGGCGGGTAGGGGCAAATCTCCCTGGATGCTCCTCCCTCTGGCGTCGCCCCTCATTCTCATGGTCTCCAACAGCTGCTCCACTTTGGTTCATCCAAGGCACTACTCCGGTGGGCGCTGGACAACTAAGGCTGATGCCACACTGCGGCAGAAGGCACCTTATTCCCCCTCCCCTCCTCCCAGGCCGTGGCCTTGAGGTGTTGTTGAACGATGAGCTCATCCAACAAGGTGAGGATCTCCTCTAATTTTTTGCCAAATTTTCATTCTGATCCACTATACGATGAATTGCTATGAGCTGCTTCTATTGCTGCTATATGATGCATTGCTATGAGATGCTCCTGCTGCTGCCATATGATGAATTGTTATGAGCTGTTGCTGCTATATGATGAATTGCTATGAGCTGCTGCTGCTGCTATATGATGAGTTGCTATAAGCTGCTCCTGCTGCTGCTATATGATGAATTGCTATGAGCTGCTCCTGCTGCTGCTGTATGATGAATTGCTATGAGCTGCTCCTACTGCTGTTGTATGATGAATTGCTATGAGCTGCTCCTGTTGCTGCTATATGATGAATTGCTATGAGCTCCTCATCCTGCTGCTATATGATGAATTGCTATGAGCTGCTGCTGGTATATGATGAATTGCACACTGCTGCTGCTGCTGCTGTTGTATGATGAGTTGCTATGAGTTGTTGCTGCTGCTGCTATATGATGCTTTTAGGTGGTGCTTCTATATGATAATAACCAGCCACTTGGACCATCGAATTTCAATACGTATTTTTTCTTCATTTAAATGTGGGTCATGTGTTCTTCGTTTAAATTAGGCAATGAGATCTCTATGGATAATGTTGACCAAAGTAGATTGTACCAAGTAGATGGTATCTTTGTATTTGCATTTTGAGCAAATAGTGATGGTCTGTTTTCCTATCCTATTAATTAGTGCACTGGGTTCAATTTGTGATGTTTGCAAGTAAAATTAACTTTCATACGGGCAGCAAAATGAAAAAATATAATGCAATGTAGACTTTTCACTGATCATACCAAAGATAAGCTGAAAAGGCAATGAAAAGAACTGGTTGGCTTATTACATGGAGCTTATATTTAGAGGTGCTTATTTTCTTAGGATAACTCGTAATAACTGTCCCTAAGAAACTTGGCCAATAGAATTGACATACAAATAACATGTCATGATGATTGCAATGGAGGAGTGACGTACCATAGCACATTATATAGGCTCACCGCTGCCTCTCCTTTTTTTGCGATGTTCCATGAAATTGCCACATACATCTTGTACTTTTTCATTGTGTAACCCTATCTGCAAGTTGACACGGCTAATTTCAGACATCTCGACATGATAATACATTGAATATCCCTTGCGCATATTTAAAACACCAACTAATGATTGTGTGTGTAGCATAAAGTAGCCATGACTCTGTGTGCTGGACTAGCAGGCACTCTAAGGGAGCCGAATGTAGCGCACTGGAATTCCTACATGCCACCTATGATTTTGTGTAATATACTGCCTCTGTTCCTAAATATATGTCTCTGTAGAGATTCAAGTATGGACCACATACGGATGTATATAGATGCATTTTCGAGTGTAGATTCACTCATTTTGCTCCATATGTAGCCTATAGTGGAATCTCTAGAAAGAATTATATTTAGGAACGGAGGTATGAGTTAGTATTATGTATGACATCTACATATCTAATTTAGCAGCCAGTAGTAGAAATCATTGTCTACACAAAGGTATTACTGGTCAAAAATCCTAGCAAAGCACGCTGGTAGGCACAAAACAATACAAGAGAGAGCACACTTACAAGATCATAGCAATGCCTCAGTCCAGGATCTTGGTTGGCCAAGCTGTTAGATCCAGAAGAAACATCGCCCATGTAGTTTTTGCAAGCTGCATAACAAGTAACAACGACCTGTTAGTATATTTGAAGTACATCGGGCATGTGATGTTGGACGCGTTTAAAGGTGAAAAGTACCTAGTCCGTGGCGGGTTCTTGGCATCTTGCTAGACGGTGGGAATCAGGTTAGAAACGTCAAGGGTGATGATGCTGCGCTGGTTGTCGGGGTCCGGTAAGGAGATCTAGAACCGTCAAGTAGGGTGTTTGTGGAGCGGCTCCGGTAGGGTGGACTAGGTGTGGGCGAAGAGGATCTATCGCCGTGGACAAGGCCATAGGTGAAGCTACTCCGATGGTTGGGTTATGGATGGTGTCAACGATGCGGATCTGCGACTGTGGACGGGGCGTGAGAAGCTGCTTCAGTAGGTTGGATGAGGGTGCGGGGAAGCGGATCTGAGGCCGTGGACTTGTGAGTTGGCAAAGCGGCCCCGGTAGGGTTGATAATGATATAGGCGAAGCTACTCCGGTAGGGTTGACAATGTTGTCGGCGAAGCGGCTCTAGAAGGATTGAGGAAGGTGTCGGCGAAGAGGATCAGAGGCCGTCGACAGGGGCGTCGGTGGGGTAGCTCCGGGGGGGTGTGGACGAAGCGTCTCCGGTGGGGAGTATGAATGATCCGCTATAGATGCGCTGCGGTTGACGACAATACTGGCGAAGTAGATCCGGCGTCGTGGACAAGGCCGACACTGAATGGGCAGTGGTACAGTGGTGGAGGTGCACTACAAAAAAAAGACACATCCATGACATTTTGGGCCGAACGAATTTTTTCGGTCATACTTATGACACTTCTATGATGATAATTATGACAAAACCCGGTATCATCCTAGATGTGGTGGGCTCCTACTTCTATGACAAAAAATCATGACAGAAAAATGGGCTTTTCGTCCTGGGCAGGCCGGAGATGCAGCTGCATCACATTCTTTGGGCCGTCCATGACGGAAAAAACCATGGTAGAAGCGAGGGCGAGGAAAATATCGAGGAGTTCCAGGTTACGGTGGGTGGTCGGGGCCTGAGCGATGTGCATTTCTCTCGTACGGTACGCGCGTGGGTGCGAGGCGTTGGGCTCTAACTGAACCCGAGCGAGGCGTTGGGATCTAACAGAACCCGAACGATTGCACTAGCTCCATTACTGAACCTCAGTGATTCCTTTGCTACGTTACTGAACCATGCTGCCTCCTTCCCTTTATGAATAGTGAGTGT
>NC_057798.1:594519655-594531619 GCF_018294505.1 Triticum aestivum | reverse complement strand
TGCCTCTGGATGAACAGGACCCCGATTGATCGAGCAGGTTGGGGCTGTTTTTTTTGCCTATTTTAGTGTTTCGAAGAAAAGGAATATCAAACAGAGTCCAAACAGAATGAACCTTCGGGAGCAATCTTTTTGGAACAAACGTGATCCAGAGGACTTGGAGTGCAAGTCAAGAAGCAATCGAGGAAGCCACGAGGATGGAGGGCGCGCCCCCTACTAGGGGCGCCCACTATCTTGTGGGCCCCTCGGGCGTCCACCGACGTACTTCTTCCTCCTATATATACCCACGTACCCCGAAAACATCAGAGGCGACCACGAAAAACTATTTCCACCATCGTAACCTTATGTATCCGCGAAATCCCATTTTGGAGCCTTCGTCGGCGCTCCGCCGGAGGGGGAATCGACCATGGAGGGCTTCTACATCAACAACATAGCCTCTCCGATGAGTTGTGAGTAGTTTACCATAGACCTTCGGGTCCATAGTTATTATCTAGATGGCTTCTTCTCTCTCTTTGGATCTCAATACCATGTTCTCCTTGATCTTCTTGGAGATCTATTTGATGTAACTCTTTTTGCCGTGTGTTTGTCGAGATCCGATGAATTGTGGGTTTATGATCAAGTTTATCTATGAGAAATATTTGAATCTCCTCTGAATTCTTTTATGTATGATTAAGTTATCTTTGCAAATCTCTTAGAATTATCAGTTTGGTTTGGCCTACTAGATTGATCTTTCTTGCAATGGCAGAAGTGCCTGGCTTTGTGTTCAATCTTGCGGTGTCCTTTCCCAGTGACAGCAGGGGCAGCAAGGCACATATTGTATTGTTGCCATCGATGATAAAAAGATGGGGTTTATATCATATTGCATGAGTTTATCCCTCTACATCATGTCATCTTTCTTAATGCGTTACTCTGTTCTTTATGAACTTAATACTCTAGATGCATGCTGGACAGCGGTCGATGTGTGGAGTAATAGTAGTAGATGCAGGCAGGAGTCGGTCTACTTGTCACAAAAGTGATGCTTATATACATGATCATGCCTAGATAATCTCATAATTATTCACTTTTCTATCAATTCCTCGACCGTAATTTGTTCACCCACCATAATACTTATGCTATCTTCAGAGAAGCCACTAGTGAAAACTATGGCCCCCGGTTCTATCTCTTATCATATAAGTTTGCTATCTTCTTTTATTTGCATCTTCACTTTTCCAATCTATATCATAAAAATAACAAAAATATTTATCTTATCATATTATCTCTATCAGATCTCACTTTTGCAAGTGGCCGTGAAGGGATTGACAACCCCTTTATTGCGTTGGTTGCGAGTTCTTATTTGTTTGTGTAGGTGCGTGTGACTTTTGAGGAGCCTCCTACTGGATTGATACAGTTGTTCTCAAAAACTGAGGGAAATACTTACGCTACTATTGCTGCATCACCCTTTCCTCTTCAAGGAAAACCAACACAAGCTCAAGACATAGCAAGAAGAATTTCTGGCGCTGTTGTCGGGGAGGTCTTCGCTTAAGTCAAGACATACCAAGTACCCATCACAAACTCATCTCCCTCGCACTTACATTATTTTCCATTTGCCTCTCGTTTTCCTCTCCCCCACTTCACCCTTGCCGTTTTATTCACCCTCTCTTTCCCAATCTCCACTTTCTTTCACTTGCCTTTTTGTTTGCTTGTGTCTCCATGTGCCTTCTATGTGCTTGCATCTTTTCTTGCTAAATCTATTGATATGGATCCACTTAAAGTGTTCTACTTGGATCATCTTCGACCCTTATGCGCTCGTGCTGAAACCCCAACTAGCCTAAGCATGCTAATTTTGTGCGTCATCGTGTCTCTCAAAATGGGGTACTCTTATGGGATCAAATAAACCATTTGTTGTGTTATGCTTGGAAACTTTGTGAAATTTGTGATTTTACTTGTTGCTCTAAGAACGCTAAAAAACACCTCCCCTACCTATGTGAGTTTAATGATAATGAAATCTTATCTTCTTATGCAAAGGGTGTTTATAGTTACTATGATATCAAACAAATTGAAGAATTTGTTGCTTTTAAGGGTGCTTATGAAGTTGATTCTTTGGTTGAAAAGTATGATATTACTCTCTACGCATCTGAAAATTTTGACATACTTAAATATTGATATGAAAACTATGCTCATAATGTCTATGTCAAAGAATTTATTGAGAGAATGATTGTTTCTTTGGAAGAAAATAATGATATGCATGAATTTATAGATAATGATTCCGATGATTTGATTGAAATATCCCTTGATGAACATGATGCTTGCTATTCTTGTGGCCATGATGCCAATATTTATGAAGATCAATTTGCTATTGTTCCTTATGTTAAACATGAGATCGTTGCTATTGCACCCATACATGGTAGTTCCTTCGATGAAAAGCATGATTGCAATGATGTTATTATAAATTCTCTTGATGTTAATTGTGCTAATAATATGCAAAACCCTAAGCTTGGGGATGCTAGTTTTGCTATGTCTACTACTTGTTGCAATGATCATGATTGGGGTGATTCTTCTTTCAATCTTGGAAATTTCTTTAATCCGCATGATGAATATGAGATTGATAATAGTTTTTGCAATATTATTGAAAGTGGGTTTGGAAGAGTGTCAACTTTAGATCCCACAAATTTGGATTTTGATCAATCTTATGAAATTTTTGATAAAAGTGGGTTTGGAGAGGTCATGACTTTCGTTAATGATAATCCCACTATTTTGGAAGAGTGTCAACTTCACATGCATGTAGATCGTGTTGAGAATATGCTATGTGATAGCTATTTTGTTGAATTTGCCTATGATCCTACATGTAATTATTATGAGAGAGGAAAATATTGTCATAGAAATTTTGATCTTACTAAATTACCTCTCGTCATGTTGAGATTGCTATCGTCTCTTTCTTATTCCTTGCATATTCTAATTTTTGCTTGTCTTGCAAATTTGTTTGCTTATAATATGCCTATGCATATGAAGTATGTTAGACTTAGATGTGTTTTTCACGTGTTTCATGATGCTCTCTTTGCGCTTCAATTCTTGTTTTTCATGTGAGCATCACTAAAATTATCAATGCCTAGCTAGGGGCGTTAAATGATAGTGCTAGTTGGGAGGCAACCCAATTTTACTTTTGTTTTTTGTTTTTTCTTCTGTTTAGTAATAAATTTTGCATCTACATTCTGTTTAGATGTTTTTTATGTTTTAATTAGTGGTTGTGCCAAGTAGAACCTATAGGATAACCTATGGTGATAGTTAATTTGATTCTGCTGAAAAACAGAAACTTTGCACGCACAAAAATAATTTTAGTAATTTACAGAAACATGCTTTTGCGTTTATTATTTTTGCTGTAGATCAATACACAAATTTTCCAGGACTTCCTATTTTGGTAGGATTTTTAGAGTTCTAGAAGTATTCGAGAGTTACAGATTGCTATAGACTGTTCTGTTTTTGACAGATTCTGTTTTTCATGTCTTGATTGCTTATTTTGATGCACCTATGGCTAGTATTAAGTGATATGAACCATAGAGAAGTTCGAATACAATAGGTTTAACACCAATATAAATAAATAATGAGTTAATTATAGTACCTTATGTGGTGGCTTTTCTTTCTTTCACTGACGGAGCTTATGAGATTTCCTGTTGAGTTTTGTGTTGTGAAGTTTTCAAGTTTTGGGTAAAGATTTGATGGACTATGGAATAAGGAGTGGCAAGAGCCTAAGCTTGGGGATGCCCATGGCACCCCAAGATATTCAAGAATAGCCAAAATCCTAAGCTTGGGGATGCCCCCAGAAGGCATCCCCTATGTGTTTTGCTTTACTTGAAGCTATATTTTTATTTGCCACATGATATGTGTTTTGCTTGGAGCATCTTGTATGATATTAGTATATTCTTTTTAGTTTTTCACAATCATACTTTTTGTACACACCTTTTGGGAGAAGTCCACTTGATTAGAATTTATTAGAATACTCTATGTGCTTCACTTATATCTTTTGAGCTAGATAGTTTTTGCTCTAGTGCTTCACTTATATCTTTTAGAGCACGACAGTGGCTTAATTTTGAAGAAATTTTTGATCTCGCATGCTTCACTTATATTATTTTGAGAGTCTTTTAGAACAACATGGTATTTTCTATGGTTATAAATTTGGTCCTAGAATGATGAGCATCCAAGTTGGGTATAATAAAAATAAAGTGCATTAAACACTAGGATCAATTTGATGCTTGATAATTGTTTTGAGATATAAAGGTGGTAATGTTAGAGTCATGTTAGTGGGTAATTATGAAATTGAGAAATACTTGTGTTGAAGTTGGCAAGTCCCGTGGCATGCACGTATGGTAAAAGTTGTGTAACAAATTTGTTGCGTGAGGTACTCTTTTGATTGTCTTCCTTATGAGTGGCAGTCGGGGACGAGCGATGGTCTTTTCCTACCAATCTATCCCTCTAGGAGCATGCGTAGTAGTACTTTGCTTCGAGGCCTAAGTAGACTTTTGCAATAAGTATATGAGTTCTTTATGACTAATGTGAGTCCATGGATATACGCACACTCACCCTTCCACTTTGCTAGCCTCTATTGTGCCGCGCAACTTTCGCTGGTATCATGCACCCATTATTTACCTTTCTCAAAACAGCCACCATACCTACCTATTATGGCATTTCCATAGCCATTCCGAGATATATTAATATTGCCATGCAACTTTCCACCATTCCGTTATTATGACACGCTCCATCATTGTCATATTGCTCTTTGCATGATCATGTAGTTGACATTGTATTTGTGGCAAGGCCACCCTAATAATTTCCATACATGTCACTCTTGATTCATTGCATATCCTGGCACACCGCCGGAGGCATTCATATAGAGTCATATTTTGTTCTAAGTGTTGAGTTGTAATTCTCGAGTTGTAAATTAAAGAAAGTGTGATGATCTTCATTATTAGAGCATTTTCACAAGTGAGGAAAGGAAGATGAAGACTACGATTCCCCCACAAGTCGGGATGAGACTTCGGACTTAAAAAAAGGGACCAAAGAGCCCACCAAAAAAGGCCAAATAAAAAAGGAGAAAGGCCAAATAAAAAAATTAGAGAAAAAGAGAGAAGAGACAATGTTACTATCTCTTTTCCACACTTGTGCTTCAAAATAGCACCATGATCTTCATGATAGAGAGTCTCTTGCGTTGTCACTTTCATATACTAGTGGGAATTTTTCACTATAGAACTTGGCTTGTATATTCCAATGATGGGCTTCCTCAAAATGCCCTAGGTCTTCGTGAGCAAGCAAGTTGGATGCACACCCACTTAGTTTCTTTTGTTGAGCTTTCATACATTTATAGCTCTAGTGCATCCGTTGCATGGCAATCCCTACTCACACACATTGATATCTATTAATGGGCATCAACATAGCCCGTTGATACGCCTAGTTGATGTGAGACTATCTTCTCCCTTTTTGTCCTCACAACCACCACCATATACCACAATAGTGCTATGTCCATGGCTTGCACTCATGTATTGTGTAAGAGTTGAAAAAGCTGAAGCGCGTTAAAAAGTATGAACCAATTGCTTGGCTCGTCATCGGGGTTGTGCATGATGGGAGTATTTTGTGTAATGAAAATGAAGCATGGCCTAACTATATGATTTTGTAGGGATAAGCTTTCTTTGGCTATGCTATTTTGATAGGACATGATTATTTGTTAGTATGCTTCAAAGTATTACTATTTTTATGTTTTATAAGCTTTTATCTTGAATCATTTCGATCTGAACAATCATGCCACAATAAAGAAAACTACATTGAGAATTATGCTAGGTAGCATTCCACATCAAAAATTCTGTTTTTATCATTTACCTATTCAAGGACAAGCAGGAAGCTTGGGGATGCTTGATACGTCTCCAACGTATCTATAATTTTTGGTTGTTCCATGCTATTATATTACCTGTTTTGGATGTTTATGGGCTTTAATTTACACTTTTATATCATTTTTGGGACTAACCTACTAACCAGAGGCCCAACCCTATTGCTGTTTTTTTGCCTATTTCAGTGTTTCGAAGAAAAGGAATATCAAACGGAGTCCAAACGGAATGAAACCTTCAGGAGTGATCTTTTTGGAACAAACGTGATCCAATGGACTTGGAGTGCAAGTAAAGAAGCAATCGAGGAAGCCACGAGGGTGGAGGGCACCCCCCTACTGGGCGCCCCCTATCTCATGGGCCCCTCGGGAGTCCACCGACGCACTTCTTTCTCCTATATATACCCACGTACCCCGAAAACATCAGAGGCGACCATGAAAAACTATTTCTACCACTGTAACCTTCTTTATGCGCGAGATCCCATCTTCGAGCCTTTGTCGGCGCTCCGCCAGAGGGGAACCGACCATGGAGGGCTTCGACATCAACACCATAGCCTCTCTGATGAGTTGTGAGTAGTTTACCATAGACCTTCGGTTCCATAGTTATTAGCTAGATGGCTTCTTCTCTCTCTTTGGATCTCAATACCATGTTCTCCTTGATCTTCTTGGAGATCTATTCGATGTAACTCTTTTTGCGGTGTGTTTTTCGAGATCCAATGAATTGTGGGTTTATGATCTATGAGAAATATTTGAATCTCCTCTGAATTCTTTTATGTATGATTAAGTTATCTTTGCAAGTCTATACGAATTATCAGTTTGGTTTGGCCTACTAGATTGATCTTTCTTTCAATGGGAGAAGTGCTTAGCTTTGGCTTCAATCTTGCGGTGTCCTTTCCCAGTGACAGCAGGGGCAGCATGGCACGTATTGTATTGTTGCCATCGAGGATAAAAAGATGGGGTTTATATCATATTGCATGAGTTTATCCCTCTACATCATGTCATCTTTCTTAATGCGTTACTCTGTTCTTTATGAACTTAATACTCTAGATGCATGCTGGATAGCGGTCGATGTGTGGAGTAATAGTAGTAGATGCAGACAGGAGTCGGTCTACTTGTCACGGACGTGATGCCTATATACATTATCATGCCCGGATAATCTCATAATTATTCGCTTTTCTATCAATTGCTATAAAGTAATTTGTTCACCCACCGTAATACTTATGCTATCTTGAGAGAAGCCACTAGTGAAACCTATGGCCCCGGGTCTATCTCTTATCATATAAGTTTTCTATATACTTTTATTTGCATCTTTACTTTTCCAATCTATATCATGAAAATACTAAGAATATTTATCTTATCATATTATCTCTATCAGATCTCACTTTTGCAAGTGTCCATGAAGGGATTGACAACCCCTTTATTGTGTAGGTTGTGATTTCTTGTTTGTTTGTGTAGGTGCGTGGGACTTTTGAGGAGCCTCCTACTAGATTGATACCTTGGTTTTCAAAAGCTGAGGGAAATACTTACGCTACTATTGCTGCATCACCCTTTCCTCTTCAAGGAAAACCAACGCAAGCTGAAGACGTAGCAAGGGCTGGTTGAACAGCAGCCGGTGGAGGGCTGGATGAACAGTAGCCCGTGGAGGGGTGGTTGGACAGGAGCCCGTGGAGAGGGCTGGTTGAACAGTAGCCGGTGGAGTAGCGCACGGTGGAGGCTGGATGAACACCCGTGGATGAACAGTCGCAGGTGGATGCAGGAGGAGGTCGACGGTGGATGAACAGTAGCTCATGGAGGCTGGAGGAGGTCGACGGTGGAGATGAACAATATCTCGTGGGGTCCCGTTTTGCGGTACGCCACACCCATCCGGATGAAAAGGACCCCCGTTTCGATCGTAGTTCTCCAACACAAGTCCGTTCCCTCCGTTTTGCGGTATGCCACACCCCTCCCGATCAACAGGACCCCGTTTTGACCGTAGGAGGTCCAACAGATGTCCGTTTCCTCCGTTTTGCGGTACGCCAGACCCCTCCCGATGAACAGGATCCCATTTCGAACATGGCCGGTCAAACACAAGACCGTTTCCTCCGTTCCGCGGTACGCCAGGCCTCGTTTCCATCGGCTGTTCCGTCCAAGCCGCTTGGCTCCCACGTGTTCTGTTGCCTCCCGATGAACACGACGCATTCCGTTGCCTCCCCATGAACACGACGACAACACAGTTTCTCCGTTCTGACCCACCCATGTACACGATCCCTGGCCGTATGTATGCGAGAGTAGGCGTTCGAGACCCCGCCCGTATGTACGTACGTGGCCGTATTTTCTTTCTTGCACACTGGCCGCTGTACGTACGTGTACATGCTACGTGCGCGCCTCTACTACAACACATGCGCGCCTCTACATCGACCAGTATGTACATACACATTCGCGACTAGAATGACAACGCTACGTATGCTTCGACCAGGTGGGTCCCGACTGTCAGGCACTTCCTTGCGTGTGAAGATGTAGCTGGTGGGTCCCAGCAGTCAGGGGGCGAATCATTTTTTCCCCGTAAAATGTATGCACTTCCTTGCATGCGAAGATGTAGCTGGTAGGTCCCAGTAGTCAGGAGGGGAACGTTTTTTTCACGAAATACGGTGTCCCGTCCGATGGGTCCCTGCTGTCAGGTGGAGGAATCATTATTTTCCACGTAATAAGGAGGCACTTCCTTGCTTCGGTCGTGGACACAGCTGTCAGCCTCTCGACATACAGTCCACGCCCGATGGAAGTCGTTCCTTGACCATGCCATGCCGAGAGCACCAGGGCGGTGGATGATGGCGAGGCCTAGGAAGGGGACGATGCGGAGACGGGGAAGACGCAACAGTGGATGCCCATGCGGAGAGGAGTACAAGGGTTCACTGGTTCGGCTTCGGTGTGAGGCTGCTGTCGCCGCAGGATAACAGGGGGTGTGGGCGAGTGGAGGGATGGCCTAGCCAACGGTGAGAGTAGTAGGGGGCGGTGAGACATCTGCGGCAGCACAATCGGCCATGGGAGGAAGGAGCAGGCGGCATGACCGGCGCTGCTTTGGGCGGCTGGAGCAAGAAGACCAGAGGTTGAAGAAGTAGTACAACCATTGGATGGGCATCATACAGTCACTAGAGCTAGGATTGTTCATATTGACTAAGTTGACAAAGTGCTCCGTCCCCGTCAACTTAGTAGGCCCACAAGTCAGCATCCCACTATGTTGGGTCCTAGCTAGCAGGGGGAGTATTCATTTTTTTGTGCGTAATAAGGAGGCACTTCCTTGCATGTGAAGATATAGCTGGAGGGTCCGACCTGTCAGCGGGGGGAATGTTTTTTTCATGAAATACAGAGGCCCTTACAATGGGTCCTAGATGTCAGCTGGAGGAATCATTATTTTGCGCGTAATAAGGAGGCATTTCCTTGTGTGCGGCCGTGGACCCAGCTGTCAGCCTCTCCACGTATAGTCCACGTCCGATGGAAGTCATTCCTTGACCACGTTGACCACGCCGTGCCGAGAGCATGATACGTCTCCAACGTATCTACTTTTCCAAACACTTTTGCCCTTGTTTTGGACTCTAACTTGCATGATTTGAATGAAACTAACCCGGACTGACACTGTTTTCAGCAGAACTGCCATGATGTTGTTTTATGTGTAGAAAAGAAAAGTTCTCGGAATGTCCTGAAAATCCACGGAGGCACTTTTTGGAATTAATAAGAATTTCTGGGCGAAAGAAATACACCAGGGGGCCCAGGGCCTGTCCACGAGACAGCCCCCCCCCCTGTAGGGCGCGCCCCCTATATCGTGGCCCCCTGGACCTCCACCGACCTCAACTCCAACTCTATATCTTCCGTGTCGCGGAGAAAAAAATCAGAGAGAAAGTTTCATCGTGTTTTACGACATGGAGCCGCCGCCAAACCCTAATCTCTCTTGGGAGGGCTGATCTGGAGTCCGTTTGGGGCTCCGGAGAGGGGGATTCATCGCCGTCGTCATCATCAACCATCCTCCATCACAAATTTCATGATGCTCACCACCATGCGTGAGTAATTCCATCATAGGCTTGCTAGACGGTGATGGGTTGGATGAGATTTACCATGTAATCAAGTTAGTTTTGTTAGGGTTTGATCCCTAGTAACCACTATGTTCTGAGATTGATGTTGCTATCACTTTGCTATGCTTAATGCTTGTCACTAGGGCCCGAGTGGCATGATTTCAGATCTGAACCTATTATGTTTTCATGAATATATGTGTGTTCTTGATCCTATCTTGCAAGTCTATAGTCACCTATTATGTGTTATGATCCGACAACCCCGAAGTGACAATAATCGGGATACTTCTCAGTGATGACCGTAGTTTGAGGAGTTCATGTATTCACTATGTGTTAATGCTTTGGTCCGGTTCTCTATTAAAGGAGGACTTAATATCTCTTAGTTTCCACTAGGACCCCGCTGCCACGGGAGGGTAGGACAAAAGATTTCATGCAAGTTCTTTTCCATAAGCACATATGACTATTTATGGAATACATGCCTACATTACATTGATGAACTGGAGCTAGTTCTGTGTCACCCTATGTTATAGCTATTACATGAGGAATCACATCCGGCATAATTATCCATCACCGATCCATTGCCTACGAGCTTTTCATATATTGTTCTTCGCTTATTTACTTTTCCGTTGCTACTATTACAACTATTACAAAAACTCAAAAACATTTATCTTTACTGTTGCTATTTTTACCATTACTATCATACTACTTTGCTACTAAATACCTTGCTGCAGATACTAAGTTATCCAGGTGTGGTTGAATTGACAACTCAACTGCTAATACTCAAGAATATTCTTTGGCTCCCCTTGTGTCGAATCAATAAATTTGGTTTGAATACTTTACCCTCGAAAGCTGTTGCGATCCCCTACACTTGTGGGTTATCAAGACTAATTTCTGGCACCGTTGCTGGGGAGCATAGCTCTATTCTCTTAGTCACTTGGGATTTATATCTGTTGATCACTATGAAGAACTTGAAAGACGCTAAAACCAAGATTTTGCCCTCAACTACGAGGGGAGGTAAGGAACTGCCATCTAGCTCTGCACTAGATTCTCCTTCCGTTATTAGTAGGCTTGCGACACCTAAACCTGCTACTGCTATGAATTCTGATATTTCGCATGTTATTGATGATGCCACTTCTTCTATGCATGATGAAACTTCTGTGCGTGATACTACTTTGCCATTAGGAGAATTTCTTGATGAACAACTTGCTAGAGTTAGAGGGAATGAAAATATTGAAGATGCTATTATTGATGATAGTGATGATGAAAATTCTCCTAATGATTATGGATTGCCTGTAGTTGGTGAGGGTTATGTTATGAATAAAGAAGCTGCTGAAGCTATCTTTGCTTGCAATGATAGAAATGATCTTAAGAAACTATTAGCTAAATGGAAGCAACAGTCTCTTAATGCTAGAATGAAACCTGACCCTGCTTTTGCTACTTCACCTATCTGTGTGTAATGCCCCGGATCCGATGCACCAGGTGTCTGCCAGTTATTCGCTGTCGTTGCCATGTCATTTGCTTGCGTGTTGCATTTTATCATGTCATCATGTGCATTTCATTTTGCATACGTGTTCGTCTCATGCATCCGAGCTTTTTCTCCGTTGTCCGTTTTGCAATCCGGCACTCTTATGCCCTCCGGCGTTCCCCTTTTCTCTCCTGTTGTGAGTGGGTGTTAAACTTTCTCGAAAAGGACTGAGTCTTGCCAAGCGGCCTCGGTATACCACCGGTAGACCTCCTGTCAAGTTTCGTGCCATTTGGAGGTCGTTCGATACTCCAACGGTTAACCGCGTAGCCCGAACCCCCCCTTTCTCTTTGCAGCCCAACACCCCTCCAAAGTGGCCCAAAACCCAGAAAAATCCCCTCCATGCTCTCGGTCGTTCGACCACGATCGTGTGGGCGAAAACCGCTCCTCATTTGGACACTTCTAGCTCCCTCTATCTATAAATATGCCCCTCCCCCGAAATTCGCGGATCAAATCGCCCCTAACCCTAGCTTCGTCCTCATCTCGCAGCCGAACACGTCCGGAACCCGCCAGACATGTCCGCACCCGTCGCCCCCGTCCAACCGCATTCCACCACGTGG
>NC_057798.1:594511366-594519248 GCF_018294505.1 Triticum aestivum | reverse complement strand
CCGTCGCCCCTCGCCCCGCCGGCCTCGTCCGCGCCCATCACCCCGCCGCCGCACCTGCTCGCTGCCGCCGCCATCCGTCTCGCCGCCGCCGCCCCGAGCAACTTCTCGCCGGAGAAGCTCGCCGGCCCGCCACCTCTTCCTCGCCCCCGGCTGCCTCGGCCCGTTCTTTGTCAGATCCGGCGAGCCCGCGGCCGGATCCGACCTCCCCTTCGCCGAATCCCGCTTCCCCCGCCTTCCCGTCATCGCCGGAGTTCGCCGGAGTTCATCTCCGGTCGGATCCGGAGAAGATGGACCAGATCCACCACCACCACCAACCAAACACGGCGCCCCGTCCCGATCCGTTCCATCCCGGAACCGTCCCGTCCCGGGTTGACTTTTTGGAGGTGAAATTCCACTAAGTCCTAGATCTGTGTAATTTTCATGCCATGTTCGTCATGCCGTATCTTTGCATCTGTAACTCTGTTTTGTGCGTGTAATATGTCAAATTGTTCGTCTCAATGAGTACATCATTTCATTCTATTGCATCATGTTCATTTGAGTACATCATGATGCTTGAATTGTCGTTGTAAGGGTGCTTCATAATGTTTTCAGCTGTCTATTAACAGAACGAGCTCATTTGTCATTTTTGCCATGATTGATGTGTGCATCCTATGAGGTTGATGTCTACATGTGTTTTGAACTATGCTATGTCTTATTTACAGAGGTGCTTACCATGTATATTTGTGATCAATGTGGTGACTAGCACAAGCATGTAAACTAGGCTTCGTGATATTGCTGATTTTAGTCCCTGTTCTGCTGTTATTTTGATGCCATGTAAACTTGATGCTACAGAGAGATCCATGCATATTTTGAGATACTTCAGTAAGGATGTTTTGAACATATGGTTATTGTCTATCCATTCATGCCCCTGCTTGCAATTATGGAGTAGTGTAGCATGTCATTTTTGTGCTCTACTTTTGCTTCAAAATGTTTCCTGGCAGATTGTTTACATGTTATTCAATTTTGCCAAGGTTGTTGTAGTTGATCCTTGCATGCTATGAACTTGTTCTTGCCTTGGTTGGTTACATAAACATGTCTTCTTGATGATGCTATGCTTATCTTGTCATGTAATGACTTGTGGTGAGTGAATCATGCTTGTTTAGTAGTGTACTCGTTGTTGCTGTTTTGCTAGGCTGAATCTGTTATTTCGTGATGCCATGTAAACATGTCGCCACTAGTCATTCTATGCATAATCTGGAGATGATCACTAAACATGTTTTGTTCTACATGTCTTGATCTATCCATCCATGCCCCTGGTTGCATTTATAGCTTGCTATAGCTTGTTGTTTCCTTGATCCAAAGTTACTTGATAATGTTGTTGTTAGCCTGTTAACATTATGTTCAGTTGTTGCCATGTGTTTTCCTAGTGTTCCATGCACCCTATGAACTTGCTATTGCCATGCTTAGCTTCACAAACATGTCTTCTTACTGTTGGTTGCGTTTCCATGCTATATATTGCTCTATGGTGAGTGGTACAAGCTCATCTACATGCCTTCATAATTATGTTTCTGCCATGTTTGAATCTGTATTATAAGTTGCCATGTTTACGTGGGTGCCATCATATTTTCTGATCCTTTTTGGCTTATGGTCGGTAAGGGACTTTTGATCTATGCATTTAGTAGATTCATGACATGCTTTTGTTTCCCATGATAAGTTCCTGTAACATGTTGTTTGATAGCTCTAAACATTGCAACCTGATGTTATTTTCTGCAAAGTCTGAATAGTTATAACTTGCAATCTTACCATGTGTGTTTGAGCATGTTCTAGTGATTTCTAGAGATAGCTCAGTGTTCATGTTTTGTAATGCTTTACCTGTACATCATGTCCATGCCTTTTGTTTTCATATTTTGGTATTGTAGCATGTTGTTTTGATGCTTGCAATATGCCTAGTTGCTGTTTTGGACAGCTTGTCCTTTAAACTTGTATATGGTGTGCGTGTTGAACCGTTGCCCCGTTTTGAGTGTGCTCTATATGAAACTTGCTTGATTTTGCATGTAGGTTCATATTATCATGTTGAATCCATGTTTTGGTGTGTTTGCTTGATGTTTGTATGCATTTTGCATCAATGCCTTGTTTAACTTGTTTTGCTCATATCTTCTAGGCCGTAGCTCCGAACAAAATGAACTTTCTATGTAACTTGACTAGGATTTCGTGGAGATCATCTTGTTGCATCTTAACTTGCTGTTTAACAACTTGAACATAAGGTTTATTCAGATCTGGACCAACTTCGAAATTTGCATATGAGGACTTACCGGAATTGTTATATGTTGTTCCCGGCCTCATTTAAACTTGCCTTGATGTGTTGTTCTTGTTTGCATCATCTCTTGCCACGAGTAGCTTCATGTAGCTTTGTCATGCATCATGCTTGTTGTGCATCATGCCTTGTTCATGTGTGGTGTGTTTACCATGTTGTGTGCTTCTTTTCGATAGTTCCTCTTTCGTTGCGTTCGTGAGGATTCATTCGTCTATGCTTGGTTCGGCTTCATCCGTTCGTCTTCTTCATGGACTCGTTCTTCTTCCTTGCGGGATTTCAGGCAAGATGACCGCTACCCTGGATCTCATTACTATCATTGCTATGCTAGTTGCTTCGTTCTATCGCTTTGCTACGCTATCTATCACCTCTTTATCAAGCCTCCCATATTGCCATGAACCTCTAACCTTTGACACCTTTCCTATGCAAACTGTTGTTTGACTATGTTACCGCTTTGCTCAGCCCTCTTATAGCGTTGCTAGTTGCAGGTGAGGTTGAAGATTTCTCCATGGTGGACAGGATTTTGGTTGGGATATCACAATATCTCTTATATTATTAATGCATCTATATATTTGGTAAAGGGTGGAAGGCTCGGCCTTATGCCTGGTGTTTTGTTCCACTCTTGCCGCCCTAGTTTCCGTCATATCGGTGTTATGTTCCCACATTTTCCGTTCCTTACGCGGTCGGGTGATTTATGGGACCCCCTTGACAGTCCGCTTTGAATAAAACTCCTCCAGCAAGGCCCAACATTGGTTTTACCATTTGCCTCACCACCACCTACTTTTCCCTTGGGAGTCGCTCTCTCGAGGGTCATCTTTATTATAGCCCCCCCGGGCCAGTGCTTGTCTAAGTGTTGGTCCAAACTAGGGCACCATGCGGGGCCATCCCTTGGCAACTTGGGTTACGTCGGTTCCTGTACGCTTCGCTTATACGGTATTGCCCTGAGAACGAGATATGTGCAGCTCCTATCAGGATTGTCAGCGCACCGGGCGGTCTTGCTGGTCTTGTTTTACCATTGCTGAAATGTCTTGTAAACCGGGATTCTGAGTCTGATCAGGTCTTCCTGGGAGAAGGTCTATTCCTTCGTTGATCGCGAGAGCTTGTCATGGGCTAAGTTGGGACACCCCTGCAGGGTATAATCTTTCGAAAGCCGTGCCTGCGGTTATAGGCAGATGGGAATTTGTTGATGTCCGGTTGTAGATAACTTGACACCAGATCCGAATTAAAACGCATCAACCGTGTGTGTAGCCGTGATGGTCTCTTCTCGGCGGAGTTCGGGAAGTGAACACGGTTTCTGGGTTATGTTTGACATAAGTAGGAGTTCAGGATCACTTCTTGATCATTGCTAGTTTCATGACAGTTCCATTTGCTCTCTTCTCGCTCTTATTTGCGTATGTTAGCCACCATATCATGCTTAGTCGCTGCTGCAGCCTCACCACTTTACCCCTTCCTTTCCTATTAAGCTTTGCTAGTCTTGATACCCATGGTAATGGGATTGCTGAGTCCTGGTGCATCACAGATTACTACAACAACAGTTGCAGGTACAAGTTATGCGATGATCTTGACGCGAGCGCGATGTTTGCTTGTCTTGGAGTTCTTCTTCTGCTTCTTCTTCGATCAGGGGATAGGTTCCAGGTCGGCAGCCTGGGCTAGCAGGGTGGATGTCATTTGAGTTTCTGTTTATGTTTCATCCGTAGTCGGATGGTGCTCTTATGTATTGTGATGTTGTATTCGTGTGGCATTGTATGCCTTTTGTATGTATCCCCATCTATTATGCAATGTTGATGTAATGATATCCACCTTGCAAAAGCGTTTCAATATGCGGGTCTATCCTTGGTGGGACCTTCGAGTTCCTTTTGGATAGGGTCGCATATTGGGCGTGACAAGTTGGTATCAGAGCCTCGACCGACCATAGGAGCCCCCTTGATTGTTGGCCGTTGTTGAGTCTAGAAGAAAACTATTTTTGAGTCTTAGGATTTTATATATCAGAGAGTAGGACTCTTTTTACCCCTCAGCCCCTTCGTCGCTCTGGTGAGGTCTCCTGACGTAGATGTTTTGACTTTCCTCTCCTCAAATTTCACTAATTTTTTTTAGGATCACGTGGGTATCTTGGAATCGTTCCGATGGTTTTGTGACGAGAACATTGTTCTTGGTGCCTCCTGTCTATTATGTGGCATTGACCTGGGGAGTTGAGCTCCAAGGTGTTGTCATCACAATTTTATCGTTGCAGTTCTGGAATACCTGAGTTTTGCCGACATCGAAAATCTCTTTTATGCAGTTGTTGGTGAGATAACCTCGACATCACCCAGTACTGGGGAGTTCGGGAGTATTGCCATAACTCGTATAACGGATGCTTTTAGAAGGTTGAGGTACACGATTTCTGGAGTTTTCTTGGTTATGTGTTGACAGATGGATACAACTGGATGTAGGGATTGTTAGTTTGGGTGAGATATATTGCTTCCCCTGTATCCCCAACACCAGATTGCATAACCAGAAAGTTTCAGGAGTTTTATAGGTGGGAATTCAAGTAGCTCCTAGAATATCTTTCCGACAGATGCATGATATGGGATTGGGTAAATCTCTATCATATGTATTTGTTTCGGCTTATTCTGAAAGCTAATCCTTTGTTTTGTTTTGAGTTGTGGTATTCGAGTTGCTTCGATGTCAAGTGTTGATTCCATACCTTTTCTAAATGGTGTTCTCATATTTCTATGGGAGTACTAATCCTTTTTGATCACCGAGATTTTCATGTCAATTTTTTTCCAACCGGCGTGCTTCTCTTTGAGTGGATCCGATCATTTCAACATGCGCAAGATCAATTCTAAGTTTTTTTTCTCAACAGTGTTTGTTCCACCTTCCCCAAGTTACCTTTGTTTTCCCGCCCTCCCACCCTTTTCTTCAAGGTCTCAGATATCTTAATCAAGTATCCATCTTATGGATGTGAAGTCTCTTCATTCTTTTCTTTCAATGTTCTTATCCGGTGATTTCCCATGAAGATGCTCAACAGTTTCAAGTTCATCATCCTCCATTCTTTTTTCTTCTTCGGTGGATTTAATTTAAGATTTCGGTGTTGATCTTATCCCTTTCCTCGTTTCAAATGTTTTTCCACGTCGGTGCACCTCTTAATTGTTCACCTCTCTCTATTCTTATCCGGAGTGCTCAAGATATCTCAGAAGACTTGTGTTTCCATTCTCAATCCGTTCAAGATATTTCGAGGTTGTTATCTCATTCAAGCCAGTTAATTCAACCGGTGCAACCTCTCTTTAAAATTATTTCAACGGTGTTCCTTTTGAGTGGGCCCTAACCCACAGGTCGTTTCCTAGGATCTTACCTGACTCTTCTAATTCTCCCGGAGTTATTCTCAAATTCTTTTCAAGTTTGACGTAAGAATGAATTTTCATCAGTCATATTCTTTCTTCAAGATCGCTTTAAAAATATTTTCATCGTTGGCTCAACCTTCCTAATTTTCTCCCGGAGTATCTCAACAATTCATGGTGTTTCTCATCATCATTCTCAACATGTGAAGACCGAAGAAGAGTTTTCCTCTAAATCTTGCTCCATTCTCTTCAAGATTCATGGTTCTATCTTGATGCCATCCTTTCATAATTGTTTTTTATTGTAAGAATTCTTTTCACCCATCCGGAGAAATTCAGGAGTCCTTTTAGTTTGATTCTCTGGAGCCATCATCACAGAATTATTCATTCCAGCTTTCAGATCTCGTTCTACAAATCTTACCGGTGCATTATTCAAGTATTCTCTAATCAGTTCATTTTCTCTTCGTTCTCATGTATCTAAATCCCTTCAAGTATCTTCATTCGTTTTCAAATTCTTTCCGGTGAATTGTGCCCTTGCTACTCTCTTTTGCAATTTTTACGGTGGTTCGTGAAGGATTCCTTTCATTCTTCATTTGTTCTTCAAGATTTCTCTTGAAGTTATGATCTGCTAAGCTTTACTCTAAAATAAACATGGTGCTAAACACAAATTTTGTTTTGGGGAGTTCAAGTATTCTTCATCTTGCATTTCGAAGTGCAATTCGTTCTACTTTATCTTGTGAGGTGGTGTTATGTCACTCTTAACAATTAACCTTGGTGATTCAAGTTGTCAAGATTGAGGTTTTTTAAATCCATTAATCTCTTCGTTGGAGTTATCTTGTGTCATATTTCACCTAAAGCCTTCCCTAAGGAATGTTGCTATTGTGGTGCTTATCAATGATCCAAGTTTTCTCCTTTCCTCTCGGCGAAAGCAGTTTTCATCTCTTCGTTGATCTCAAACAAGCAATTGTTTTCGTTAGTGGCAGAATTTCACCTCAAGTGTTGAGATGTTTCCATAAGCCCACTAGAAGCTTATTCTTTTCGTTGTTGGTTTTCCAACAACTCTGTTCAATCCTTCTTTGCAAGGATGCTTTCCAACTTCTCTTGTGGCAAAGTTGTCATTTTCTTCTCCGTCCCTTTATCCCAACGGTCTAACCTCTATTCTTTCGTTACGGAGGCACTGTGATGTTGTGCTCTTCACCCATCACCTCGTTCTGTGAGGATCGTGTTCTTTTCATGCTTATCCATTTAACCGGAGTGTTGTGCCTTCTCTTCAAGTTCTTTTCATCTTATCAAGTTTTCCTTCTTCTTTCAGTCGGAGTGATGCCCAAATTATATCAATCTTATTCCTTCTCTATCTATTTTTAACCGGAGTGGTTTCAATATATATCTTATCATCAAACCTCTTGGTTCTCGTCGTATCCCTTGTTCCTCTTTTATAACGGAGTGTTATCAACTTTGTTCATCTTCGTTGTGTTCTTTCTTTCAACTTTTTAACCTCTCAAAGTTCTTTGGTTTCACTCGTTTGTCGAAGAAGCAACTTAGTTTACCTCTTATCTTCCTCTTCCTTTTCCCTCCGGTGCCATCCTAGATCTCGGGACGAGATCTCTTGTTAGTGGAGGAGTGTTGTAACACCCCGGATCCGATGTGCCAGGTGTCTGCCAGTTATTCGCTGTCGTTGCCATGTCATTTGCTTGCGTGTTGCATTTTATCATATCATCATGTGCATTTCATTTTGCATACGTGTTCGTCTCATGCATCCGAGCTTTTTCCCCGTTACCCATTTTGCAATCCGGCACTCCTATTCCCTCCGGCGTTCCCCTTTTCTCTACTGTTGGGAGTGGGTGTTAAACTTTCTCGGAATGGACCGAGTCTTGCCAAGTGGCCTCGGTATACCACCGGTAGACTGCCTGTCAAGTTTCGTGCCATTTGGAGGTCATTCGATACACCAACGGTTAACCGTGTAGCCCGAAACCCCCCTTTCTCTTTGCAGCCCAACACCCCTCCAAAGTGGCACAAAACCCAGCAAACTCCCTTCCATTCTATCGGTCGTTCGATCACGATCGTGTGGGCGAAAAACGCTCCTCATTTGGACACTCCTTGCTCCCTCTATCTATAAATATGCCCCTCCCCCGAAATTCGCGGATCAAATCGCCCCTAACCCTAGCTTCGTCCTCATCCCGCAGCCGGACACGTCCGGAACCCGCCGGACATGTCCGCGCCCGTCGCCCCCGTCCAACCGCATTCCGCCACGTGGCGCGCCGCCGTCGTCCGCCGCCCG
>NC_057798.1:594448041-594510948 GCF_018294505.1 Triticum aestivum | reverse complement strand
CACCCCGCCGCCACACCTGCTCGCCGCTGCCGCCATCCGTCTCGCTGACGCGGCCCCGAGCAACTTCTCGCCGGAGAAGCTCGCCGGCCCGCCGCCTCTTCCTCGCCCCCGGCTGCCTCGGCCCGTTCTTCGTCAGATCCGGCGAGCCCACGGCCGGATCTGACCTCCCCTTCGCCGGATCCCGCTTCCCCCGCCTTCTCGTCGTCGCCGGAGTTCGCCGGAGTTCATCTCCGGTTGGATCCGGAGAAGATGGACCAGATCCACCACCACCACCAACCAAACACGGCGCCCCGTCCCGATCCGCTCCGTCCCGGAACCGTCCCGTCCCGGGTTGACTTTTCGGAGGTGAAATTCCACTAAGTCCCAGATCTCTGTAATTTTCATGCCATGTTCGTCATACCAAATCTCTGCATCTGTAGCTCCGTTTTGCGTGTGTAATATGTTTAATTGTTCGTCTCAACGAGTAAATCATTTCATTCCATTGCATCAACTTCATTTGAGTCCATCTTGATGCTTGAATCATTGTTGTAAGGGTGCTTCATAATGTTTTCTGCTGTCTGTTAACAGAACGAGCTCATTTGTCATTTTTGCCATGATTGATGTGTGCATCCTATGAGGTTGATGTTTACATGTGTTTTGAACTATGCTATGTCTTCTTTACAGAGGTGCTTACCATGTATTTTTGTGATAAATGTTGTGACTAGCACAAGCATGTAAACTAGGCTTCGTGATATTGCTGATTTTAGTCCCTGTTCTGCTGTTATTTTGATGCCATGTAAACTTGATGCTACAGAGAGATCCATGCATATTTTGAGATACTTCAGTAAGGATGTTTTGAACATATGGTTATTGTCTATCCATTAATGCCCCTGCATGCAATTCTGGAGTAGTCTAGCATGTCATTTTCGTGCTCTACTTTTGCTTCAAAATGTTTCCTAGCAGATTGTTTACATGTAATTCAATTTTGCCAAGGTTGTTGTAGTTGATCCTTGCATGCTATGAACTTGTTCTTGCCTTGGTTGGTTACATAAACATGTCTTCTTGATGATGCTATGATTATCTTGTCATGCAATGACTTGTGGTAGTGTACTCGCTGTTGCTGTTTTGCTAGGCTGAATCTGTTATTTCGTGATGCCATGTAAACATGTTTCTACTAGTCATTCTATGCATAATCTGGAGATGATCACTAAACATGTTTTGTTCTACATGTCTTTCTCTATCCATCCATGCCCCTGATTGCATTTATAGCTTGCTATATCTTGTTGTTTCCTTGCTCCAAAGTTGCTTGATAATGTTGCTGTCAGCCTGTTAACATTATGTTCAGTTGTTGCCATGTGTTTTCCTAGTGTTCCATGCACCCTATGAACTTGCTATTGCCATGCTTAGCTTCACAAACATGTCTTCTTACTGTTGGTTGCCTTGCCATGCTATATATTCCTCTGTGGTGAGTGGTACAAGCTCATCTACATGCCTTCATAATTCTGTTTCTGCCATGTTTGAATCTGTATTATAACTTGCCATGTTTACGTGGGTGCCATCATATTTTCTGATCCTTTTTGGCTTATGGTCAGTAAGGGACTTTTGACATATGCACTTAGTAGATTCATGCCATGCTTTTGTTTGCCATGATAAGTTCCAGTAACATATTGTTTGATAGCTCTAAACATTGCAACCTGATGTTATTTTCTGCAATGTCTGAATTGTTATAACTTGCAATCTTACCATGTGTGTTTGAGCATGTTCTAGTGATTTCTAGAGATAGATCAGTGTTCATGTTTTGTAATGCTTTACCTGTACATCATGTCCATGCCTTTTGTTTTCATATTGTGGTACTGTAGCATGTTTTTTTGATGCTTGCAATATGCCTAGTTGCTGTTTTGGATAGCATGTCCTTTAAACTTGTATATGGTGTGCGTGTTGAACCGTTTCCCCGTTTTGAGTGTGCTCTATATGAAATTTGCTTGATTTTGCATGTAGTTTCACATTATCATGTTGCATCCATGTTTTGGTGCGTTTGCTTGATGTTTGTATGCATTTTGCATCAATGTCTTGTTTAACTTGTTTTGCTCATATCTTCTAGGCCGTAGCTCCGAACTAAATGAACTTTCTATGTAACTTGACTAGAATTTTGTGTAGATCATCTTGTTGCATCTTAACTTGCTGTTTAACAACTTGAACATAAGGTTTATTCAGATCTGGACCAACTTCGAAATTTGCATATGAGGACTTACCGGAATTGTTATATGTTGTTCCCGGCCTCATTTAAACTTGCCTTGATGTGTTGTTCTTGTTTGCATCATCTCTTGCCATGAGTAGCTTCATGTAGCTTTGTCATGCATCATGCTTGTTGTGCATCATGTCTTGTTCATGTGTGGTGTGTTTACCATGTTGTGTGCTTCTTTTCGATAGTTCCTCTTTCGTTGCGTTCGTGAGGATTCGTTCGTCTACGCTTGGTTCGGCTTCATCCCTTTCGTCTTCTTCATGGACTCGTTCTTCTTCCTTGCGGGATTTCAGGCAAGATGACCGCTACTCTGGATCTCACTACTATCATTGCTATGCTAGTTGCTTCGTTCTATCGCTTTGCTGCGCTACCTATCACCTGTTTATCAAGCCTCCCATATTGCCATGAACCTCTAACCTTTTACACCTTTCCTATGCAAACCGTTGTTTGGCTATGTTACCGCTTTGCTCAGCCTTCTTATAGCGTTGTTAGTTGCAGGTGAAGTTGAAGATTTCTCCATGGTGGATAGGATTTTGGTTGGGATATCACAATATCTCTTATATTATTAATGCATCTATATATTTGGTAAAGGGTGGAAGGCTCGGCCTTATGCCTGGTGTTTTGTTCCACTCTTGCCGCCCTAGTTTCCGTCATACCGGTGTTATGTTCCCGGATTTTGCGTTCCTTACGCGGTCGGGTGATTTATGGGACCCCCTTGACAGTTCGCTTTGAATAAAACTCCTCCAGCAAGGCCCAACATTGGTTTTACCATTTGCCTCACCACCACCTACTTTTCCCTTGGGAGTCGCTCTCTCGAGGGTCATCTTTATTATAGCCCCCCCGGGCCAGTGCTTGTCTAAGTGTTGGTCCAAACTAGAGCACCGTGTGGGGCCATCCCTTGGCAACTTGGGTTACGTCGGTTCCTGTACGCTTCACTTATCCGGTGTTGCCCTGAGAACGAGATATGTGCAGCTCCTATCGGGATTGTCGGCGCACCGAGCGGTCTTGCTGGTCTTGTTTTACCATTGCCGAAATGTCTTGTAAACCGGGATTCCGAGTCTGATCGGGTCTTTCTGGGAGAAGGTCTATTCCTTCGTTGATCGCGAGAGCTTGTCATGGGCTAAGTTGGGACACCCCTTCAGGGTCTAATCTTTCGAAAGCCGTGCCTGCGGTTATAGGCAGATGGGAATTTGTTGATGTCCGGTTGTAGATAACTTGACACCAGATCCGAATTAAAACGCATCAACTGTGTGTGTAGCCGTGATGGTCTCTTCTCGGCGGAGTTCGGGAAGTGAACACGGTTTCTGGGTTATGTTTGACGTAAGTAGGAGTTCAGGATCACTTCTTGATCATTGCTAGTTTCATGACCGTTCCATTTGCTCTCTTCTCGCTCTTATTTGCGTATGTTAGCCACCATATCATGCTTAGTCGCTGCTGCAGCCTCACCACTTTACCCCTTCCTTTCCTATTAAGCTTTGCTAGTCTTGATACCCATGGTAATGGGATTGCTGAGTCCTCGTGGCTCACAGATTACTACAACAACAGTTGCAGGTACAAGTTATGCGATGATCTTGATGCGAGCGCGATGTTTGCTTGTCTTGGAGTTCTTCTTCTGCTTCTTCTTCGATCAGGGGATAGGTTCCAGGTCGGCAACCTAGGCTAGCAGGGTGGATGTCGTTTGAGTTTCTGTTTATGTTTCATCCGTAGTCGGATGGTGCTCTTATGTATTGTGATGTTGTATTCGTGTGGCATTGTATGCCTTTTGTATGTATCCCCATCTATTATGTAATGTTGATGTAATGATATCCACCTTGCAAAAGCGTTTCAATATGCGGGTCTATCCTTGGTGGGACCTTCGAGTTCCTTTTGGATAGGGTCGCATATTGGGCGTGACACTA
The DNA here is from genome assembly GCF_018294505.1 of Triticum aestivum. Lineage (NCBI taxonomy): Eukaryota > Viridiplantae > Streptophyta > Magnoliopsida > Poales > Poaceae > Triticum > Triticum aestivum. Next base: position 594,506,829 of record NC_057798.1, on the reverse strand, counting down.
TGTTACTGATAAGGATTATGAATTCTCTGTTGATCCTGAGATTATTACTTTAGTTGAATCTGATCCTTTTTATGGCCTTGAATCTGAAACTGTTGTGGCACATCTTACCAAGTTGAATGATATAGCTACCCTGCTTACTCATGATGAGAAGTCTCGCTATTTTTATATCCTTAAAATATTTCCGTTCTCATTAAAGGGTGATGCTAAGACTTGGTATAATTCTCTTGCTCCTGGTTGTGTGTGTAGTCCCCAGGATATGATTTATTACTTCTCTGCTAAATATTTCCCTGCTCATAAGAAACAAGCTGCCTTGCGGGAAATATATAATGTTGTGCAAATCAAAGAAGAGAGTCTCCCACAAGCTTGGGGGAGGCTTCTCCGGTTACTTAATGCTTTGCCTGATCATCCACTTAAGAAAAATGAAATACTTGATATCTTCTATAATGGACTAACCGATGCTTCCAAGGACTACTTGGATAGTTGTGCTGGTTGTGTTTTCAGGGAAAGAACAGTCGACGATGCTGAAATACTATTGAATAAGATGTTGACTAATGAAAATAATTGGACTCTCCCTGAGCCAATTCCTGAAAAAATTCCTAAACCATTTGAGCCAACTCCTGAGCCTATTCCTAAACCCACTCCGAAGAAGAGAGGTGTTTTATTTCTCAGTCCTGAAGAAATCAATGAAAGAAAAAGGTATTGAAGCTGAAGACGTTAAGAATTTACCTCCTATTGAAGAAATACATGGTCTTAATATACCGCCTGTTGAAGAACTCCATTGTCTTGATAACCCAACACACGTAGTAAAGGTAAATTCTCTCTATAGATATGATAAAGATGAAATCCCATCTACTAAATTTCATAGCCCATGCTTAGATGAATTGGATGATTTCATGAATAGACAAGCAGATTTCAATGATTATGTTGGTAGACAATTGAAGAATAATGCTTATACGATAGTACGCTTGAATGATTATGTAGCTAGAGTTAAAGGTGAACTTAAACTCACTAGTAAACATGCTTCCATGATTGCTATTCAAGCTGAACAAGTACTTAAGGCTCAGAACGAATTGCTTGCTGAATTAAATAACAAAAATGACTTTGCTGTTAGAGTGGCTACTAGAACTGGTAGAATGACTCAGGAACCTTTGTATCCTGAAGGCCACCCTAAAAGGTTTGAACAAGATTCTCAGAATAATAATCTACATGTTCATAGTTCTTCTAAGAAGAAGAAAAAGAAGAATGATAGGACTTTGCGAACCTTTAGTGAACCTAATGTAGAAACACCTGAGAATCCTAATACTACTTCTATCTCTGATGCTGAAACACAATCCGTTGATGAACATGAACCTGATGATAATGCTAATAATGATGTTCATGTAGATGATCAACCTAGTAATAGCAATGATATAGAGATTGAACCTACTCTTGATCTTGATAACCCACAATCAAAGAATGAATGTTATGATAAGAGAGATTTTGTTGCTAGGAAGCACGGTAAAGAAAGAGAACCATGGGTTCAGAAACCCATGCCCTTTCCTCCTAAACCATCCAAGTCAAAGGATGATGAGGATTTTGAGCGCTTTGCTAAAGTGATTAGACCTATTTTCTTATGCATGCGCTTAACTGATATGCTTAAAACAAACCCTTATGCTAAATATATGAAAGATATCATCCCTAATAAGAGGAAAATACCTGAAACTGAGATTTCCACCATGCTTGCCAACTATACCTTTATGGGTGGAATACCTAAGAAACTTGGTGATCCCAGAGTACCCACTATACCTTGCTCTATTAAAAGAAATTCTGTTAAAACTGCTTTATGTGATCTTGGAGCCGGTGTTAGTGTTATGCCTCTCTCCTTGTACCGTAGACTTGAATTGAATAAGTTGACACCTACTGAAATATCTTTGCAAATGGCTGATAAATCAATTGCTATACCTGTCGGCATTTGTGAGGACGTGCCTGTTGTTGTTGCAAATGTCACTATCTTAACGGACTTTATTATTCTTGATATTCCTGAGGACGATAGTATGTCTATTATCTTTGGTACACCTTTTTTGAACACTACAGGGGCTGTTATTGATTGCAACAAAGGCAATGTCACTTTTCATGTTAATGGTAATGAGCATACGGTACACTTTCCGAGGAAACAATCTCAAGTTCATAGCATCAATTCTATTGAAAAAGTTCCAACTATTATCTTTGGAGGTTTTGAATTTCCTCTCCCTACTGTCAAGATAAAGTATGATATTCTTATTGTTGGGGATTTTCATATCCCCGTTGAGGTAACTTAGTGTTATTCGAAATTTCTCCGGTTCCGTGTTATTCGGAATGAGTTTGTTAACAAGACTTGATCAACCTTGTTATTGGATTCATTTTGAAGATCACCAGATGGATGAAACTAGAAGGCACAACCTTCTGTACCCTCTTTTTACTTTCTGTTATTTAGATTAAATAAAGCAAAAATAGTATTATACGTCTGTTTTCTGAATTATCCGTGCATTAAAAATAGTCCAAAAATAAAAGTGCTCCAAATGCCCTGCAAATTTAGTATGATTTTTGCTGGAATATTTGAGGATTTTAGGCACTGAAAACACTGCAGGAGGGTCAAGCACCAGGCCACGAGAGTGGAGGGCGCGCCCCCTGTCTCGTGGGCCCCTGGTGGCTCCCCTTCACTTATGCCAGCACCCACACACTTCATCTTCTACCCAAAAAATCCCCATCTAGCTCAAGCACGAGTTCTAGCTCGTTTTGCTGCGATTTTCGATCTCTTAGCTCAAACCTCCATTCACAAAAGTGCTTTGGGAGATTGTTGCTTGGTATGTGACTCCTCCATTGGTCCAATTAGTTTTTGTTCTAGTGCTTTATTCATTGCAAATTTTTGCTGCCTTGGTGACCCTATTCTTGAGCTTGCATGATAAATTTATGAGGTTCCAAGTAATTCTAATGCATGATGTAGGCTCTAGGCACTTGTAGGAGTAGTTGCTATCAATCTTGTTTAGTTTTATGCACTTTTATTTTGAAGTTACTAAAAATTTCAGAAATTTTCAAAAAAATGTTGAGGAAACTTTTGAGGGGCTCTTCTAGCCAAAGCTCCCAGGAAAAACAAGCCAAAGAGAAGGAAAAAGCCAAGTATAATCTTCCTCGCTTAGCGAAAGTACGGTCGTGTGAATGGCCATGCGAGGATTTCTTGAAAGAGGCTGGAATTCATGAAGACTTTCATGCTTTAATCGAGACTGCAGGCCTCACCGGGTTCATCAACGACCGAATCGATCAGTATCTCTTACTCACCAATACTTTCGTCCAAAACTTTTATTTTTATCCTAAGAAGTCACCGCCTGCAGTATCATTTCATTTATATGATGAGATCAAAGAAATGTCTTTACGTCATTTTTGCGCGGTTTGTAGGATACCTTATGTGGGAGAATTAGAGGAACCCCATCGTGAAGATGTGGCGGGCTTTGTTAATACTATCGCCGTAGAGGATCCAAAGAAGGGTTCCGAGGCAAAAGTCTGTAGCATACACTTTCCCGTTTTATGCTACTTTGCCATATTTGCTAGTAGATGCTTCATTGGTCGTGGAAATAGTGGAAACTTGAGCGTTCCTGATATTATCATTCTTCAACATGCTTTGCTTGGAGACAATACTTTTAGTATGTGTGCCGTCGTTGCTAAGCGGCTAGCCCTGAATCGTACAAAAGGCCCCATATTTGGAGGTATCTATGCTGCACGTCTTGCTAGACATTTTCAGATACCCATTAGGCACCATGAGGAAAAGGAGAAAATATTACCTCCTCACATTTTAGATTACAAGAGCATTGTAGCACACAAGTTTATTGTTGATAACGAAGATAGGATGCTCTTGTATAAACTTAGATTGAATAAGAAACACTTTGAGATTATTATTTTGCCTGCACATTTGTTGTTTGATTTGCTTGCAGAAAATTTTCTCGTCACACCGGAGGCAGTGAACAATCATCGAGATCAAGATTTTACTCCAGAACCTGAACCTAAGCCGGAAGCTGAACTGGACCCTTATCGTGCATCATTTGTCAAGTGGGATCCGGAGATGACCAGCCAGTGGTATCCTGATTACACCTCTCATTACACCGGGGAGAGTAGCCGTGATCCTTGGTATTAGACTGACTTAGGCCAAAGGCCTAAGCTTGGGGGAGTACATATTTCTCACCGACTTTACATTCATGTTCTCACACTAGTCGTTGGTGCTCATACTCTTTCATTGTATTATCCATGTTAGTTTAAATCCCTTTTTTCTAGTTTTCTTCTTGTGTGTTTGATAAAACCTTGAGAAAAACCAAAAAAGTTAGTTAGTTTAATTTCCATGCTTGTAGCAGAAATTAAAATGAAAACCCAAAAAGATTTCTAGTTCTTCTTCTTACTTGTTGGGAGCTTTCCCATGTAAATAGTTTTATTTTCTTTTATTTCCTTTGGGGGTCGAGAAGACCATGTTGAAAATGCTTAGTGGCTCTCATATGCATGATTGTTTATTTAATTTAGAGCCCATATTACTTGTCTTCTCTTTTGAGTTGAATGCTTGCATATTCCAGCTTAGTCCAATGCATGTGCACTCTTATTATTATTATACATATCATTCAGTCGTGCAAGTGAAAGGCAATAATCACGATATATGATGGACTTATTGGGATGAGCAAAGCTGGTATGAACTCGACCTCTCTTGTTTTTGTAAATATGATGAGTTCATCATTCTCGAGTCAGCTTATTATGAAGTAAACATATTTGCAATGACATTTAGAGATTATAGTTGCTTGTGCCATGCTTGATTAGCTTTGAGTTATAGTGGTTTGCCTTGCGTGCCAACATGCTATTAGAATGATTATGATGTGGTATAATGGGGTGGTATCCTCCTTTGAATGAATAGAGTGACTCGACTTGGCACATGTTCACGCATGTAGTTGAATCAAATCAACATAGCCTTCACGGTATTTATGTTCATGGTGGATTATATCCTACTCATGCTTGTATTCGGTGTGAATTAATTTTAATGCATGTTTATGACTGTTGTCGCTCTCTTAGTTGGTCGCTTCCCAGTCTTTTGCTAGCCTTCACCTGTACTAAGCGGGAATACTGCTTGTGCATCCAAACTCCTTAAACCCCAAAGTTGTTCCATATGAGTCCACTATACCTTCCTATATGCGGTATTTACCTGCTGTTCCAAGTAAATTTGTATGTGCCAAACTCTAAATCTTCAAATGAAATTCTGTTTTGTATGGTCGAGCATCTCATGTTACAACTAGGGCTTCCTATATCTTCCATGCTAGGTGGGTTATTCTCAGAGGAGTGGACTCCGCTCCTCATTCACGAGAAAGGGCCGGTAACCGGGATGCCCAGTCCCATGATCCAAAAAGATCAAAGCAAATCAAAATAATTAAAAAAAACTCCCCCAGGGCTGTTGTTAGTTGGAGGCACTCGTTGTTTCGAGCAAGCCATGGACCGATGATTGTTGGTGGTTGGGGGAGTATAAACCTTTACCATTCTATTTGGGAACTGCCTTTAATGCATTTAGTATGGAAGATACAGCCATCTCATAGTTGTTGCGTTGACAACGAAAGTATTCCGCTCAAAATGTTATTCAATCTCTATTTTAAAATCGAGCTCTGGCACCTCTACAAATCCCTGCTTCCCTCTACGAAGGGCCTATCTATTTAGTTTTATGTTGAGTCATCACCCTTCTTATTAAAAGCACCCACTTGAGAGCACATTGTTATTTGCATTCATTACTATTGGTTTATATTGGGTATGACTTGACTGTTGGAAATATGCCCTAGGGGCAATAATAAATTAGTTATTATTATTATATTTCCTTGTTTATGATAATCGTTTATTATCCATGCTATAATTGTATTGAAAGGAAACTCAGATACATGTGTGGATACATAGACAACACCATGTCCCTAGTAAGCCTCTAGTTGACTAGCTCGTTGATCAATAGATGGTTACAGTTTCCTGACCATGGACATTGGATGTCGTTGATAACGGGATCACATCATTAGGAGAATGATGTGATGGACAAGACCCAATCCTAAGCCTAGCACAAAGATCGTAGTTCGTATGCTAAAGCTTTTCTAATGTCAAGTATCATTTCCTTAGACCATGAGATTGTGCAACTCCCGGATACCGTAGGAATGCTTTGGGTGTACCAAACGTCACAACATAACTGGGTGGCTATAAAGGTGCACTATAGGTATCTCCGAAAGTGTCTGTTGGGTTGGCACGAATCGAGACTGGGATTTGTCACTCCGATTGACGGAGAGGTATCTCTGGGCCCACTCGGTAGGACATCATCATAATGTGCACAATGTGACCAAGGGGCTGATCACGGGATGATGTGTTACGGAACGAGTAAAGAGAATTGCTGATAATGAGAATGAACAAGGTATCGGCATACCAACGGTCGAATCTTGGGCAAGTACAATACCGTTAGACAAAGGGAATTGTATACGGGATCGATTGAGTCCTTGACATTGTGGTTCATCCGATGAGATCATCGTGGAACATGTGGGAGCCAACATGGGTATCCAGATCCCGCTATTGGTTATTGACCCGAGAACGTCTCGGTCATGTCTGCATGATTCCCGAACCCGTAGGGTCTACACACTTAAGCTTCGATGACGCTAGGGTTATAAAGGAAGTTTGTATGTGGTTACCGAATGTTGTTCGGAGTCCCGGATGAGATCCCGGATGTCACGAGGAGTTCCGGAATGGTCCGGAGGTAAAGATTTATATATGGGAAGTCCTGTTTTGGTCACCGGAAAAGTTTCGGGTTTTATCGGTAACGTACCGGGACCACCGGGAGGGTCCCAGGGGTCCACCAAGTGGGGCCACCGGCCCCGGAGGGCTGCATGGGCCAAGTGTGGGAGGGGACCAGCCCCAGGTGGGCTAGTGCGCCCCCCCACAAGGTCCCAAGGCGCCTAGGGTTTAGGGGAGGGGGCGCACCCACCTAACTTGGGGGGCAAGTTTCCCCTCTCCCCCCCTTTTGCCGCACCCTAGATGGGTTTGGGCTGGCCGCCGCCCCTAGGGGTGGAACCCTAGGTGGGGGCGCAGCCCTCCCTCTCCCCCTATATATACTTGAGGACTTTGGGGCTGCCAACAGATGAGTTTGACCTCTCCCTGGCGCAGCCCTACCTCTCTCCCTCCTCTCCCGCGGTGCTTGGGGAAGCCCTGCAGGATTGCCACGCTCCTCCATCACCACCACGCCGTTGTGCTGCTACTGGACGGAGTCTTCCTCAACCTCTCCCTCTCTCCTTGCTGGATCAAGGCGTGGGAGACGTCACCGGGCTGTGCGTGTGTTGAACGCGGAGGTGCCGTCCGTTCGGCACTAGGATCTCCGGTGATTTGGATCACGACGAGTACGACTCCTTTAACCCCGTTCTCTTGAACGCTTCCGCTTAGCGATCTACAAGGGTATGTAGATGCACTCTCCTTCCCCTCGTTGCTAGTTTTTCCATAGATAGATCTTGGTGACACGTAGGAAACTTTTGAATTTCTGCTACGTTCTCCAATAGTGGCATCATGAGCTAGGTCTATTGCGTAGATTCTTTGCATGAGTAGAACACAAAGTAGTTGTGGGCGTTGATTTTGTTAAATATGCTTACCGTTACTAGTCCAATCTTGTTTCGATGGTATTGTGGGATGAAGCGGCCCGAACCGACCTTACACGTACACTTACGTGAGACAGGTTCCACCGACTGACATGCACTTGGTGCATAAGGTGGCTAGCGGGTGCCAGTCTCTCCCACTTTAGTCGGAACGGATTCGATGAAAAGGGTCCTTATGAAGGTAAATAGCAATTGGCATATCATGTTTTGGTTTTGTGTAGGTAAGAAACGTTCTTGCTAGAAACCCATAGCAGCCACGTAAAACATGCAAACAACAATTAGAGGACGTCTAACTTGTTTTTGCAGGGTATGCTATGTGATGTGATATGGCCAAGAAGAATGTGATGAATGATATGTGATGTATGAGATTGATCATGTTCTTGTAATAGGAATCACAACTTGCATGTCGATGAGTATGACAACCGACAGGAGCCATAGGAGTTGTCTTAATTTATTGTATGACCTGTGTGTCACTGAACAAACGCCATGTAATTACTTTACTTTATTTCTAACCGGTAGCCATACTAGTAGAAGCAATAAGTTGGCGAGACAACTTCATGGAGACACGATGATGGAGATCATGATGATGGAGATTATGGTGTCATGCCGGTGACGATGATGATTATGGAGCCCCGAAGATGGAGATCAAAAGGAGCAAAATGATATTGGCCATATCATATCACTATTTGATTGCATGTGATGTTTATCATGTTTATACATCTTATTTGCTTAGAACGACGATAGTAAATAAGATGATCCCTCATTAAAATTTCAAGAAAGTGTTCCCCATAACTGTGCACCATTGCGAAAGTTCGTCGTTTCGAAGCACCACGTGATGATCGGGTGTGATAGATTCTTACGTTCACATACAATGGGTGTAAGCCAGATTTACACACGCGAAAAACTTAGGTTAACTTGACGAGCCTAGCATGTACAGACATGGCCTCAGAACACAAGAGACCGAAAGGTCGAGCATGAGTCATATAGTAGATACGATCAACATGAAGATGTTGACCGATGATGACTAGTCCGTCTGACGTGATGATCGGACACGGCCTAGTTGACTCGGATCATGTAATCACTTAGATGACTAGAGGGATGTCTATATGAGTGGGAGTTCATTAGATGAACTTAATTATCCTGAACATAGTCAAAAGCCCTTTGCAAATTATGTCATAGCTCGCGTGTTAGTTCTACCATTTTAGATATGTTCCTAGAGAAAATATAGTTGAAAGTTGACAGTAGCGATTATGCGATCAGTAGAAAGCTTATGTCCTCAATGCACCGTTTGGTGTGCTGAACCTCGAACGTCGTCTGCGGATGTTGTGAACATATGACATACACGTTTTGATGACTACGTGATAGTTCAGTAATGTTGAACGGTTTAGAATTGAGGCGCTAAAGACGTTTTAGAAACGTCGCAGAACATATGAGATGTTTCGAGGGCTGAAATTGGGATTTCAGGCTCGTGGCCACGTCAAGAGGTATAAGACCTCCGGCGATTTTCTTAGCATGCAAACTAAGGGAGAAAAGCTTAATCATTGAGCTTGTGCTCAGATTGTCTTAGTACAATAATCACTTGAATCGAGTGGGAGTTGATCTTCCAGATGAGATAGTGATGTTTCTCCAAAGTCATTGCCACCAAGCTACTAGAGCTTCGTGATGAACTATAACATATTAGGTATAGATATGATGATCCTTGAAGTATTCGCGATGTTTGACATAGCGAAAGTAGAAGTCAAGTAGGAGCATCAATTGTTGATGGTTTGTAAAACCACTAGTTTCAAGAAGGGCAAGGGCAAGAAGGGATGCTTCAAGAAACGGCAAAACGGTTGCTGCTCTAGTGAAGACCCAAGGTTGAACCCAAACCAGAGACTAAGTGCTTCTGTAATAAGGGGAACATCCACTGGAACAGAATTACCCTAGATACTTGGTATGTAAGAAGGCATGCAAGGTCGACGGAAGTATATTGGATATACATTATGTTAATGTGTACTTTACTAGTACTGCTAGTAGCACCAGGGTATTAGATACAGGTTCAGTTACTAAGTGTTAGTAACTCGAAATAAAAGCTACGGAGTAAAAGGAGACTAGCTAAAGGTGAGCTGACGATAGGTGTTGGAATTGTTTCCAAGGTTGATATGATCAAGCATCGCACGCTCCCTCTACCATCGAGATTGGTGTTAAACCTAAATAATTGTTATTTGGTGTTTGCGTTGAGCATAGACATGATTGGATTATGTCTATCACAATACGGTTATTCATTGAAGGAGAATAATGGTTACTCTGTTTATTTGAATAATACCTTCAATGGTCTTGCACCTAAAATGAATGGCTTATTTAATCCAGATCGTAGTGATACACATTTTCATGCCAAAAGCTATAAGATAGAAATGATAGTACCACTTACTTGTGGCACTGCCATGTAAGTCATATTGGTGTAAAACGCATGAAGAAGCTCCATGTTGATGGATCTTTGGACTCACTCGTTTTTGAAAAGTTTGAGACACGCGAACCATGTCTATTGGTGTATACGCATGAAGAAACTGCATGCAGATGGATCGTCTGGACTCACTTTATTTTGAATCACTTGAGATATGCAAATCGTACCACATGGGCAAGATGACTGAAAAGCCTCAGTTTCAGTAAGATGGAACAAGAGAGCAACTTGTTGGAAGTAACACATTGTTTATGTGTGCAGTCCAATGAGTGCTGAGGCATGAAGTGGATATCGTTATGTTCTTACTTCACGGATGATTTATGTAGATACTGAGTATATTTACTTGATGAAACACAAGCCTGAATTATTGAATGGTTCAAGTAATTTCAGAGTGAATATGGAGAACATCGTGACAAGAGGATAAAATATCTATGATATGATCATAGAGATGAGTATCTGAGTTACGAGCTTTGGCACGCAATTAAGACATTGTAGAAATTGTTTCACAATTAATACCGCCTGGAACACCATAGTGTGATGGTGTGTCCGAAAATCATAGTTCCACCCTATTGCATATGGTGTGTACCATGATGTCTCTTATCAAATTACCACTATCGTTCATGGGTTAGGCATTAGAGACAACCGCACTCACTTTAATAGGGCACCACGTAATTCCGTTGAGACGACACCGTTTGAACTATGGTTTGGAGAAACCTAAGTTGTCGTTTCTTAAAAGTTTGGGGCTGCGACGCTTATGTGAAAAGTTTCAGGTTGATAAGCTCGAACCCAAAGCAGATAAAATGCATCTTCATAGGACACCCAAAACAGGTTGGGTATACCTCCTAATTCAGATCCAGAAGCAAAAGAGATTGTTTCTAGAAACGGGTCCTTTCTCGAGGAAAAGTTTCTCTCGAAAGAATTGAGTGGGAGGATGGTAGAGACTTCATGAGGTTATTAAACCGTCACTTCAACTAGTATGTAGCAGGGCACAGGAAGTTGTTCCTGTGGCACCTACACCAATTGAAGTAGAAGCTTATGATAGTGATCATGAAGTTTCGGATCAAGTCACTACCGTACCTCGTAGGGTGACAAGGATGCATACTACTTCAGAGTGGTACAATAATCCTTTCTTGAAGGTCATGTTGCTATACAACAATGAACCTACGAGCTATGGAGAAGTGATGGTGGGCCCATATTCCGACAAATGGTTAGAAGCCATGAAATCCAAGATAGGATCCATGTATCAGAACAAACCATGGACTTTGGTGGACTTGCCCAATGATCGGCAAGCCATTGAGATAAATGGATATTTAAGAAGAAGACGGACGTGGACGGTAATGTCACCGTCTATGAAGCTCGACTTGTGGTGAAGATTTTTTCACAAGTTCAAGGAGTTGACTACGATGAGATTTTCTCATCTGTAGCGATGCTTAAGTCCGTCGGAATCATGTTAGCATTAGCTGCGTTTATGAAATCTGGCAGATGGATGTCAAAACGAGTTTCCTTACCAGTTTTCCTAAGGAAAGGTTGTATGTAATACAACCAGAAGGTTTTGACAATCCTGAAAGACGCTAACAAGTATGCAAAGCTCCAGCAGTCCTTCTAAGGACTGGAGTAAGCATCTCGGAGTTGGAATGTACGCTTTGATGAGATAATCAAAGATTTTGGGTTTATACAAAGTTTATGAGAAACTTGTATCTCCAAAGAAGTGAGTGGGAGCACTATAGCATTTCTGATGAGTATATGTTGTTGACATATTGTTGATCGGAAATGATGTAGAATTTCTGGAAAGCATATAGGGTTGTTTGAAAGGTGTTTTTCAATAGAGAACCTGGGTTAAGCTACTTGAACATTGAGCATCAAGATCTATGAGGATAGATCAAAAACGCTAAATGGTACTTTCAAATGAGCACATACCTTGACATGATCTTGAAGGTGTTCAAGATGGATCATTCAGAGAAGGAGTTCTTGCCTGAGTTGTAAGGTATGAAGTTAAGAGTTAAAGCTCGACCACGACAGAAGAGAGAGAAAGAACGAAGGTCGTCCCCTATGCTTCAGACGTAGGCTCTATAGTATGCTATGTTGTGTACCGCACCGGAAGTGTGCCTTGCCATGAGTTAGTCAAGGGGTACAAGAATGATCCAAGAATAGATCATTGGACAACGGCCAAAATTGTCCTTGGAGTAAATAAAGGACATGTTTCTCGATTATGGAGGTGATAAAGAGTTCGGCGTAAAGGGTTACGTCGATGCAAGCTTTAACACCTATCCGAATGACTCTGATTAGCAAACCGGATTCGTATAATGGAACAACCATTTGGAATAGCTTCAAGTGGAGCGTGGAAGCAACATTTACAATATGACATAGAGAATTGCGAAGTACATACGGATCTGAATGTTACAGACCCATTGACTGAAACCTCTCTCACAAGCAAAACATGATCAAACCCCAGAACTAATTGAGACTTAATCACATGGTGATGTGAACTAGTTTAAGACACTATTAAACTCTTTGGATGTTGGTCACATGGCGATGTGACCTATCAATGTTAATCACATAGCGATGTGAACTAGATTATTGACTCTAGTGCAAGTGGGAGACTGTTGCAAATATGCCCTAGAGGCAATAATAAATTAGTTATTATTATTATATTTCCTTGTTCATGATAATCGTTTATTATCCATGCTATAATTGTATTGAAAGGAAACTCAGATACATGTGTGGATACATAGACAACACCATGTCCCTAGTAAGCTTCTAGTTGACTAGCTCATTGATCAATAGATGGTTACGGTTTCCTGACCATGGACATTGGATGTCGTTGATAACGGGATCACATCATTAGGAGAATGATGTGATGGACAAGACCCAATCCTAAGCCTAGCACAAAGATCGTAGTTCGTATGCTAAAGCTTTTCTAATGACAAGTATCATTTCCTTAGACGATGAGATTGTGCAACTCCCGGATACCGTTGGAATGCTTTGGGTGTACCAAACGTCACAACGTAACTGGGTGGCTATAAAGGTGCACTACAGGTATCTCCGAAAGTGTCTGTTGGGTTGGCACGAATCGAGACTCGGATTTGTCACTCCGGTTGACGGAGAGGTATCTCTGGGCCCACTCAGTAGGAAATCATCATAATGTGCACAATGTGACCAAGGGGTTGATCACGGGATGATGTGTTACGGAACGAGTAAAGAGACTTGCTGATAACGAGAATGAACAAGGTATCGGCATACCAACGATCGAATCTCGGGCAAGTACAATACCGTTAGACAAAGGGAATTGTATACGGGATCGATTGAGTCCTTGACATCGTGGTTCATCCAATGAGATCATCATGGAACATGTGGGAGCCAACATGGGTATCCAGATCCCGCTGTTGGTTATGGACCAGAGAACGTCTCGGTCATGTCTGCATGATTCCCGAACCCGTAGGGTCTACACACTTAAGGTTTGATGACACTAGGGTTATAAAGGAAGTTTGTATGTGGTTACCAAATGTTGTTCGGAGTCCCGGATGAGATCACGGACGTCATGAGGTGTTCCAGAATGGTCTGGAGGTAAAGATTTATATATGGGAAGTCCTGTTTTGGTCACCGGAATAGTTTCGGGTTTTATCGGTAACGTACCGGGACCACCGGGAGGGTCCCGGGGGTCCACCAAGTGGGGCTACCGGCCTTGGAGGGCTGCATGGGCCAACTGTGGGAGGGGACCAGCCCCAGGTGCACTGGTGCGCCCCCACAAGGGCCCAAGGCGCCTAGGGTTTGGGGGAGGGGGCGCACCCACCTAACTTGGGGGGCAAGTTTCCCCTCTCCCCCCCTTTGGCCTCACCCTAGATGGGGTTGGGCTGGTCGCCGCCCCTAGGGGTGGAACCCTAGGTGGGGGCGCAGCCCTCCCTCTCCCCCTATATATACTTGAGGACTTTGGGGCTGCCAACAGATGAGTTTGACCTCTACCTGGCGCAGCCCTACCTCTCTCCCTCCTCCTCTCCCGTGGTGCTTGGCGAAGCCCTGCAGGATTGCCACGCTCCTCCATCACCACCTCGCCGTTGTGCTGCTGCTGGACGGAGTCTTCCTCAACCTCTCCCTCTCTCCTTGCTGGATCAAGGCGTGGGAGACGTCACCGGGCTGTACGTGTGTTGAACGCGGAGGCGCCGTCCGTTCGGCACTAGGATCTCTGGTGATTTGGATCACGACGAGTACGACTCCTTCAACCCCGTTCTCTTGAACGCTTCCGCTTAGCGATCTACAAGGGTATGTAGATGCACTCTCCTTCCCCTCGTTGCTGGTTTCTCCATAGATAGATCTTGGTGACACGTAGGAAAATTTTGAATTTCTGCTACGTTCCCCAACATTAACTGGATCTCTTTTACCATGAATTACAATGTTTAGTCAGTCCTTGATCTTTAAAGGTGCTCTGCATTTATGTTTTGCGGTCTCAGAAAGGGCTAGCGAGATACCATTTTGTTATATCATGTTATGATTGTTTTGAGAAAGTGTTGTCATCCGATTTTTATTATTATGGCTCGCTAGCTGATTATGCTATTTATATGAGTAATTCTGAGACCTAAGTGTTATTATGAGTATGGTTAGTTCATAATATTTGCTGAAACTTGAATGCTGGCTTTTATGTTTACAACAACAAGAGCAACCAGAGTTTGTAAAAGTTTTTCTTTATCACTTTCAGTTTATCAACTGAATTGCTTGAGGACAAGCAAAGCTTTAAGCTTGGGGGAGTTGATACGTCTCCAACGTATCTACTTTTCCAAACACTTTTGCCCTTGTTTTTGACTCTAACTTGCATGATTTGAATGAAACTAACCCATACTGACGCTGTTTTCAGTAGAACTGCCATGATGTTGTTTTATGTGTAGAAAAGAAAAGTTCTCGGAATGTCCTGAAAATCCACGGAGGCACTTTTTGGAATTAATAAGAATTTCTGGGCGAAAGAAATACACCAGGGGGCCTAGGGCCTGTCCACGAGACAGGGGGCTGCGCCCCCCTGTAGGGCGCGCCCCCCTATATCCTGGCCCCCCTGGCCTCCATCGACCTCAACTCCAACTCTATATCTTCCGTCTCACGGAGAAAAAAATCAAAGAGAAAGTTTCATCGCGTTTTACGACACGGAGCCGCCGCCAAGCCCTAATATCTCTCGGGAGGGCTGATCTAGAGTCCGTTTGGGGCTCCGGAGAGGGGGATTCATCACCGTCGTCATCATCAACCATCCTCCATCACCAATTTCATGATGCTCACTATCATGCGTGAGTAATTCCATCATAGGCTTGCTGGACGGTGATGGGTTGGATGAGATTTACCATGTAATCAAGTTAGTTTTGTTAGGGTTTGATCCCTAGCATCCACTATGTTCTGAGATTGATGTTGCTATGACTTTGCTATGCTTAATGCTTGTCACTAGGGCCCGAGTGCCATGATTTCAGATCTGAACCTATTATGTTTTCATGAATATATGTGTGTTCTTGATCCTATCTTGCAAGTCCATATTCACCTATTATGTGTTATGATCCGACAACCCCGAAGTGACAATAATCGGGATACTTCTCGGTGATGACCGTAGTTTGAGGAGTTCATGTATTCACTATGTGTTAATGCTTTGGTCCGGTTCTCTATTAAAAGGAGGCCTTAATATCCCTTAGTTTCCACTAGGACCCCGCTGCCACGGGAGGGTAGGACAAAAGATGTCATGCAAGTTCTTTTCCATAAGCACGTATGACTATTTACGGAATACATGCCTACATTACATTGATGAAATGGAGCTAGTTCTGTGTCACCCTATGTTATAGCTATTACATGAGGAATCGCATCCGGCATAATTATCCATCACTGATCCATTGCCTACGAGCTTTTCATATATTGTTCTTCGCTTATTTACTTTTCCGTTGCTACTGTTACAACTATTACAAAAACCCAAAAACATTTATCTTTACTGTTGCTATTGTTACCATTACTATCATACTACTTTGCTACTAAATACTTTGCTGCAGATACTAAGTTATCCAGGTGTGGTTGAATTGACAACTCAACTGCTAATACTCAAGAATATTCTTTGGCTCCCCTTGTGTCGAATCACTAAATTTGGGTTGAATAATTTACCCTCGAAAGTTGTTGCGATCCCCTACACTTGTCGGTTATCAGAGCACCAGGGCAGTGGACGACGGTGAGGCCTAGGAAGGGGACGACGCGGAGCCGGGAAGACGCGGCAGTGGATGCCCACACAAAGAGGAGTACGAGGGTTCACTGGTTCGGCTGCGGTGTGAGGCTGCCGTCGCCGCAGGGCCTGGCTAGCGATGGCTGTAGTAGGGGGCGGTGAGACCTCAATGGCAGCACAGCCGGCCACTGGAGGCAGGAGCAACCGGTCTCGCCGGCGCTGGTTTGGGCGGCTCGTGCAAGAAGAGCAGCGATTGAAGAAGCATCAGGACCGTTCAATTCAAATCCAACGGTTACTGCTGCGAGAATCGTTTGTTGACTAAGTTGACAAGCCCTGCGTATGCGTCAACTTAGTAGGCCCACAGGTCAGCCTCCCAACCGGTGCACCCCAGATGTCAGTGAGAGGAATCATTTTTTGCGAAATAAGGAGGCAGTTGATTGCGTGCGGCCTGGTCAGCGGAGGGAGTAGGCTGGGCCGGTGAAGCCCGTGCCGCATCACAGCGGGCCACAAGAGGAGGGAGCAGGCAGTCCCGCCGGCGCTAGTTTAGGCGGCTGGAATAGGAAGATCAGAGATTGAAGAAGCACATCGGCCGTTGGATGGACATCCAATAGTCACTTCTGCTAGAATCGTGTGTTGACTAATAAAGCCTTGCGTAAACAAGTCAGCCTCGAAATTAGTGGCGTGTACATCCCATTTGCTATTATTTTTATAATTTTTACTCATTTTCTAATTCATATGGAATTTATTGCATCCCGTTTTCCATTTTTAGAATTTCTGCCCATTTTCTGGTCAGTACGAGGTTTAAAAAATTAACTAAATACGTGCGAAATTTTGAAAATTTGCAAATTTTTGCTGGGGAACAAAATATTCTTAATACAAAAATTAGTAGCCATACTAAAATAAATTTAAAAATAAATTAGTACTATCTCATGTTAAATCCAATGAAATACTCCCTCCGTCCCAAAATTCTTGTCTTAGATTTGTCTAAATACGGATGTATCAAGTCACGTTTTCGTATTAGATACATCCGTATCTAGACTAATCTAAGATAAGAATTTTGGGACGGGGGAGTATAAAATACCAGTGAAGAACACAAACAAAAAAAGAAACTAATATCCCATTTGCTATAATTATTTTGGAATTTTCAACCCCTTTGATATTACTTTTAACAGACTCTGACCATACTCTTTGGCAGGCCAGAATGCATCCCTCCTCGTCTTGAAAGATTTGCAGCCCAGTAAGTCGGAGAAAACAAATAGGCCTAGCTTGGGTATTCTTCAAAAAGAAATACTGGGCTACCTATTTTCCGAAAGAAAAAAATGCTGGACTGTTTTATAACCCGCTCCTCCGAATTACTACTCAAAAAAAAGTTGTGCAATTCTGTCGTTAATTGACTATACGTTGAAAATGCTGTGGGTCCCAGATATCAACAGGGTGGATTAGAGTAAAAAAACGAGGGGTCCATCTGAGTAGTAAAAGAGGCGCTTGCTTGTGTTCGGGAGTTGACCTGGTGGGTCCGTACTATCATACTCATAACTACAGGCATCTCCCGATTCACTATGTTGACAAGGACCATTTCAGAAAAAACTATGTTGACAGGGCCGGACGGTGGCGCCGTGGCAAGCGCACCAAGGCGGAGGATAAAGTGTTGTCGCCAATGTGCTGGGCTGGGTTGGACATTCTTATTGAAAAGTAAAAATGGACCAGAACTATTTACGATGTTGACTACAATTTGCATGGGTCCGCTGGTTGCAGGAAGAAAATGCTGGGAGAAAGAAGCTTGTCGCTATCTTTGCCTAAGAATAATATCGACTGAATATAACGACACTATCATAGGAAATAATATCCTCCTGTTAAATCGTGAATTTAAAGAACTAGTGCATGAGCATTTAGCTTTATTTATTTATTTACTTATTTATGATTAGGGGACCATGAGCATGTACCTATGCTGGATTCATGTGAGAGCCTCCCTTCCAGTTATTATGGGCTCCTCTATTTGGCCTTCATCAGTGGGCTACATGTTATCAACAAGTGGAAAATGTGTTCCGTACGAAAAAGATTATGCGCTACGTACGGTACGGGGCACTAATGGATCGAACCGTGCAACGACTTCCAAAACATTGTGTTTGTCGTTCTAACAACACATTTATTCAACCAACAGACGAAATATACTACTGATTGTACATTGAAAACAGCAGCAGCAGCAACCAGAGCTGGGGGTGCAACAGAAGCAGTAAGCAGGCCAGAAGAGTAAAGACGCAGCTCACTCTTCCAAACCAAATATCAGCCATCATTACAAAAGGGCTACCAAAAAAGAACAAGTGTATGCATCAAACTAAATAAAGATCCTACTACACCAAGTGTACGCATCTAACTAACTGGCTCAGTTAGATGTTACTATTTATTAAGCTGTGGAGATTGGCTGACGGCTTGAACCAGAGGGATGCCTGACAGGGGAAACTCCAGCCAGCAAGTCGAAGTCTGATACTTGTGACCCTCTCTCCTACTTTGGGCTGTAGAGCATGGCGGCACATATTAGGGTATGGTTCATGCAGAGATGCATGGTACGCTGTGTACACACAGTTTTGCCTGATGAATGAACCCGCGCTGCCATCATGATCCTTGGCATCGGTTATCTCCTGGTTAATTGGATAATTTAGTCCGACAAACAGAGAGCGTGTACCAAGGCTACTTACCAACCTCCAGTCAAAAATTCCTGAAGGCCCAGAGAAGTTGGGATCCTTCTCAAAGACCTTGCAGTGACTGTGATTGTATTCCGTGAAACAACACGTCCAGTACATGTGAATGATCATCAATCGTTCGCCATCGTCTTATCGAGCCAGGAACCACCTGCAACTGCCATGCCGCTTTTCTTTAAAGGTTCTGTGATTAGGAAGGGTAGGGACACCAGGCGTCCTACAACATCATATCAAGTTGGAGTCAAATAAAAAAGGGCTCTTAATGTAGCCAATCTTAAGAACAACATGTTATGAGCATGAATATTTTTTCAGTAAATGTTGACAATAATATAAGCAAGCCATCATGATATCATAGGAAAGTAACATACTGCTGTAACAGCCGTTTGTAGCGATGACTGGAGTAGGCCAGCAATACGTCCAGCCATAGAAGGAGTCGACATCGTAAATGAAGCCCTTGCGATGGACGTGCAGATTTATCCACTTACCGCAGTGACCTATCAGATAGGCGAGACCGCAGTTGAAGAATGCAATTAGCCTAAAGTATTTATAATTCGCAGATCTTGTGGGCACTTGGCCGATTACAACCTTGAGCAAATCAAACTTGGTATCATGTTGGATACTATAAGATTCCAAGTATTCTGGGCCGCGATGCCAAATAAGTGCAGCGTTAATCAAAGGAAGGGGATCAATCGCCGGGTGTAGACCTCCACGATCATCCAGCTACCGCGACCGTCGACGAGCGCCATCCAAGACATGTTCATGCTGACCCAGTACATACCGTTAATGTAGTTGAGGGTGACGGGGATCGAATCGCAGTCAAGGGGGTTGATGCTTGCCACCCTACGATCTTATGTTGCATGACACGCCATTTCTGAAGATCAGGCAGCATCAGCAAGCAAGGAGCTGGCTTAAAAAGCTTCGGTCTGAGGGCTTTGAGTAAACGGTACAGCCCCGACGAGCACACGGCGAGCGGCATGGTACTGAGATTGTCCACACGTGAAACAATGAGCTTGATTACCTCTGTGGGGAGCGAATTCCAGCTACTCTTTCAGCGGACGCTGCTCGGTACTGCCATTGTTAGTGCTTGGGTTTCGGATGAAGGGGTGAGGCGCCTTAGTGGGGATGGAAGATTGGACGAGATTATGTGCGGACAAAGATGGATAAGTGAATATGTTCTGCAGGAATTGGACAGGTGATGATGACTACAACACGCCGCTTGACTTATGAGACACATACCAGCAGCGTAGGGTCATATCGAAGTCAGACAACTTGCTTGAGTGATCATAGTACTGGTACTCCCTATAGTACCTACTACTATGCCCTAACTTGCTTGAGTAGAGTAGTAGTGGAGTAGGACTCTGCTCTACTACTAGCACCGGAGGAGTAGTATATTCTAATCTAAAATAGTTACAAACTTCAATGCCCGAGCGTGGAACGACTACGAACCGACATTGGTGCTAACTCCAATCCCCAGCAAACATTCACTGGGAGACATGGCAGTTGCAAACCCTTGCGACGCAGTTACAGTACGTGTGTAAGGGTGGCGGTTTTGTCAAATACTATGCCTTAAAAACAGGCCACCGTCGGATGTAAATCAAACGGTTACGTGGGATTCGCCAGGATTGAGCTCGTGCCGAACAATCGCCAGATATCATTACTAAAAAAAGGTTAAAACACCCGAGCTATAACTTGCACCGGCTGACCACTAACAATGATACTAACATAGTTGTAAAATGGTGAAAGACCGTGTCTACGTGGTGTTTGGAATTATGTGCAAAAAATAGCAAGATGCCCGTGCATTGCACGACACACCATCATCACCAACTTGGTTTTTTCTCTACTCCTACTCCTATAAAAGACTCAGTTGATGATGATGGAGGCGAGGAGGCGTGTTCAGCCGGCGTGCAACAGAAGGTGCAGTACGATTCGATTTGTTATAAAAAACAAAGAAGAGTAGTAGACATAGAGATAAGAGTAGAGACAGAGATTTATGGAGGAGCACCATCTACTGCTTCGTGTGCTACTCCTGCGCTCCATTCGGCAGCCGCACCGTCCCCTACAGCCACTCCCTCCTGCGCTCCATTTGTCGGCCGCTGTTGAAATTTGGGGAGCGCACTATCGCAACTACTGGCAGCCACGACTTCACCGATGATGACTTCTTCCCCGACCTCGGCAACCTCTAACTCAACAAGATGGGTGACAACCTCAACGCCAATGGTGCTGCTCCCGTTGCACCTTATGTGTTTCTGTCCTTCCTGTTCGAAATCGTGGTAGAATTCATGTTTCTACTCTGTATCCTACTAGGTTCTACCTGTTCATCTACTATGCTAGTCCACATGATTAGTTTAATCTCTGTTATAGCCGTCATGATTTATTTTGTGCTTATTCGGATTAAATCTCGTAGTAACTTACTCATATATTCAACTAGCGTAACGTCCCCTATAGCCACTCCCATTTCATGGACGGCCTGGTCGGTGCCTCCAAGAATCCCTTCGTCTACTGCTATGAGTGCTCGATGCCGTTTTGGGGCTCACCGGCGGACATCGTGCATCACCTCACGGATGAGTGCAGTGGTCACTACTGGCCCTTGGTGGAGAACATCAAGTACGAGACGTGCTACCCGTTCACCATGCCAGAGTCGCTGGAGGATCACCGCCGCCTGCTAGTCTCGGAGGAGGACGACATCATCTTCCTCTTGATCGTGGGCACTGGTGAGGCCCACGCAGGCTGCCGCCCCGTCTCTGTAGTGTGCGTCAGGGGCGATGCCGCTGACACTGACACTGACATGAGGCCGATGTACGGGTGCATGCTCATTGTTACTACCCCTCAGGGGTACGTGGGTGGCGACACCGGCTCCATGATGCTGACTAGGATTGTGCAACGCTGGGACCTTCCCGCTGATGTGGACATGGAAGACGCATGGTATGATTTACCCCCCAACACGGTGCACGGGGACTCCAAGAAGGTTCACCTGGACATATGCATTACCAAGTTAAATGTTGATCATTAGTCTTCACTCAGTGTAATCCGCTGTCTAAGCATGTGGAGACTTCCATGCATGATCTTGCTCTATTGGAGTATCGCGCATGAATAAAAGTGTATCTATTTATAGTTTAGTATAGAATCTTCCTTGTATGAATTTTTACTACAGTACTAGTGAAAGACTTACGATGAACCATTTCTGACATCTCCTCTGCCCCCTTCCAAGTCATCCTGATTTAATCCCTCCGTCTAGGTGCATAAGGGCATGGTTAATACTTAATAGTATAGCCAACTGTTGACTATAAGAAAGTGCCATGTCATTAACATGTATAACAATTGATACCCAAAAACTAATTCTTAAAGATCATTTCTTGCAAAGCACAATAAGTGTTATTTCTTCACAAGTTTTGGATGCAGGTTGAACAATTGAATGCTTTTGTTTGCAAAAGATGCTTTTTTATCTATTTCACCCAGATGTTTGTGAGCTCTAGAGAAGAAACCTCTCGATGCCCGTTACACATGAGATGACCCCCACATCCTTTGTCAAAATAAACAACTCCCCGATCAATGCATTTCACTCTTTCGTGCAACGCACGAGCACCTTACTATATATTAGTACGACCAAAAATTGAACTAACATTATATATAGTATGATAAATGCAAATGCATGTCACCTAAAATTATATCATTGAAAACTATGTTCAAATACGAATCCAATGATATAGTTTTTGTTGACATGCACTAACATGTTGTCAGTTAAATCTTTAGTAAAATTCAATGGGGGACTAATAAACCATGATCGGTAGTACAAGTGTAGAGGGCGGCGCTACACATGAGTCTCACCCTGCTTGTGGCGCGGCAGTAAAGCCATCATATCACACAACCCAACCACTACCAATAATAAGTGGCCTTGTAAAATAAACGGACAAGCAACCATCACATCCCTCCGTCTTTTTTGCATTTCATCTCTCTGCATTTACTTTCTCCGGTTCATCTTGCACACGCGATCCCTAGCTACTACTCCTAGTATCCCTAGCTACTACTCCTAGGAACAGTTCTTTTGGCGGCTAAAAAAATAAGCCGTCTCTTCCCCAACTTTTCCCATAAGACTAGTCACAGTGGAGAGTAACATTAAGGCACCTCACTCATTAATTTGGGCTTCTAAACTACTACTAGTACCTCCCTCCTGGTTTATTCATCTCCATTGTAATTTGTGGTAAATTTTGACCAAATATTTAACTGATAAAGTGTTAGTGCATGTGACATGCACGAACATTTTCATTAGTTAAATTTATGATCAAAATTTGACACATATAACAATGGGGACCAATAAACCAGGACAGAGCTAGTAGTAATGGGATTACTACTAATCTAGAAGCCTAAACGAACTGGCACCTGGTACTCCTACTAGTAGTAGTAGTACTCAAGTTGAATTCCAATTGCACGGCACAACTTGTTAGGCAAAAAATTTGATACAGGGTATAGGAAGCGTTTTGGGAATTTGCATGCCTTTCCGACCAGTGAGATACTCCGTACAAAGTATGACAGAGAAATAACCACAGATAAGGAAGCTAAAAGTAAACAATCAAACGAGCATTTTTGCATTTTTTTGCATTGAATCGTTTCACAAGCTTGACTAGTGTTGTTTTTCTACTTTTACAAAAACCGCATCGTAATGTTAAAACGTTCATTTGCACGTACATAAGTAATCGTAGTACTTCCTCCGTCTAGGTGTATAAAGTCTTCCCTCCTTCTTGGTCATGGTGCACAACCAAAGATGACTTATTCACCTGGACGGTGGAGTATCACAGTCTGCAAGCATATATAGAGAGAGACGTGTAGTGAGATAGTATATAGTAAAGTTTGTGCTATATGCACCTACTTAAAAAATGCGTATGAATACACAAGGTTTCCAAACTTTCCCTCTTACATACTTAATTAAGGATGCTAATAATGCCCGAACGTTCGGGATTTATCATTTACGTCCCAAAACTAATGAGATCACCTTATGAAACTAAATTATACTCCTACTAAAAGCCACAACGCTCTCAGGAGCGCTTGCGGCATGCCACGAGTGCCCTGGTGCGCGGCCGTTTCCCAGCGCGCTGACACAACGCCTCTTCCTCAGCCTCGCAACTCGCGACGTGCTGATTGGCGGCTTGCCGGCGGGCAAGTGCGATCTCATCGGTGTGGTGATCCAGTGCCAACAGGTACTCCTACTCGCTGGAAGCATGCACCCGGTTCACATACTGCCAAGCGTAGATGAGGCGCTTGGGCCCGACTGCACTCAGGGCTTTGACACGGGCGTCCTCCACAACCCTCATGGCCGTTGCACGAGCCTTCTGCCAAAGAGCCAATTGCCTGACTCTCTCAAATGTGACATAGACCTACCAGGCAGCTTTTCCCGGGCGCGCTTCACTTCCTCGGCCTTCTTCTCCGCCTCTAATTTAGCGTGCTCTGCTGACAGCAAAGCCTCCCACATGGCGACATCCATTTCTTTCCAAAGCTCCTCAAGGCTGGGGGGGGGGGCTCAGCGGGCGGCGCGGTGTTCTCCTCATAGCGGGGAGCTGACGCGTCCTCCGATGTGCATGCTGGCGAGATTGGGAACGCTGACGCGTCCACCTCGACGTGTCGCAGCGAGGAGTGGAACACCGAAGTGTCCTCCTCGACTAGTGGTGGCGAGGAATGGAACAACGACGCATGACCATCCGGGCGGTGTAGCGAGGGGCGCCTAGGGCTTGGGAGGGGCGATGCCATGGTGGTCGACGTGAGAGGGAGGGGGAGGAGATAGCGATGAACGTGAGCGTTCTTCCGAATGTCATGGGAGGCGCAACATTTATAGCGAGCAATGGCACACCTACATAAGGTATGGACTGAGCTGCACTAACTTAACTATAGGTCTAGTTGCGTCACTGACATGTTGGCCAGACCCCTGTTGGGCCCATATGCCAGTGACCCAATGCACCTGCAGTTAAGTAACTGAAGTAGCATCCCGGAAGATATGTTGCGTGATTAATGTAATAGCTACGTGGGAATATTTGTTGGAGTAAATTACGGGGGAGGGAAGGGGTAGAAATATTGCTGGTCACAACGGATTGGAGGAGCGCGGGGGGAGGAGAGTCATGCATGCAGATTTTTTCCACACGGGGTGGAGTGGTGGGACCACCAGAGGGAGAAGGAGAGTCTGGCAGGCATATTGGTTCCACACATGGAGAGGAAAAGATTTGGAGACGACCGGGCTTCCTGCAGGTATGGGGAACGGTGCATAATACAACTTGCATGCCGGGCTAGGTATAGTCTCAAGACGTTAAAAACATACACGCCCCACACATGTTCATATTTCAAGGTGCACTAAACTATTGCATGCGATGATTAAGGCTGGTCATAATGGTGGTATCTTAGTTGGTATCATGCACACGGGAATAGCAAACATGCTGATGTGGCAAAGAATTAAAGAAGAGAGGGGGTTAGAGTAACTAGTGTTCATGCATGCATTGGTAAACACATTTTTTTGTGAAGAACGACAACATTACTTGAGTACTTTTGCAGAGTACAAAAGTATTCCACCGCCTCTATCTTACTAAGAGTAGGTGAAATTTTTGAATCAAGCCCTTTAAAATAGAAGGGAGGTAGTAGTACTCTAATATCTAACCTTGTTGTGATGACAAGATAGGACATGGCTCGCACCTGGACGGAGGAACTAGTCTGCATTGTGCATTTAAGTTTTGTCTTAAGTCAATGTACCTCTACTTTGACCAAACATATAGAAGAATGCATCAACATTCACAATGTCAAATCAATATTTTTGTACTCATTATAAAACATAGTTCTTATACTCATTATAATCAGGGGGTGTTTGTTTTCCAGGGACATTTTGGTGTACAAACTAGAAAAATTCCCTCTTAGAGACTTTTTAACCAAACAGGAGGGACTACTAGGGACTAAAAGTTGCTTTTTGGGACTAAATGAAGAAGACTCTCAATGAGAGTCCTTTTTTGAGACTTTTTGGGACTTTTCCAATAATGCCCCTCCCTACACCCATTGCCCCATGGTGTTGTTTGGTTATTATTTTTCTGTATACTAGGGAGGGACTAGGGACTTTTTTGTCCCTGGAAATAAACATGGAGGGACTTTTTAGGGACTAGGGACTTTTTAGTGGGGACTAGAAAAAGTCCTAGGACTTATGAACCAAACAGGGCCTTAGTATTGTAGATATTGATATTTTTCATGTAAATTTGGTCAAACACTTTGCAAGAAGTTGACAGAAATAAAAATGACCAGAGGGAGTATGCTACGTCTTGAGCTTGCGTTGGTTTTCCTTGAAGAGGAAAGGGTGATGCAGCAATAGTAGTGTAAGTATTTCCCTCAGTTTTTGAGAACCAAGGTATCAATCCAGTAGGAGGCTCCTCAAAAGTCCCACGCACCTACACAAACAAGAAAAGAACTCGCAACCAAAGCAATAAAGGGGTTGTCAATCCCTTCACGACCACTTGTGAAAGTGAGATCTGATAGTGATAATATGATAAGTTAAATATATTTTTGGTATTTTTTAACATAGATGCAAAAAGTAAAGAGGCAAATAAAAGTAGATTGAAAGCTTATATGATAAAAGATAGACCCGGGGGCCATAGGTTTCACTACTGGCTTCTCTCAAGATAGCATAAGTATTACGGTGGATGAAGAAATTATTGTCGAGCAATTGATAGAAAAGTGAATAATTATGAGATTATCTAGGCATGATCATGTATATAGGCATCACGTCCGTGACAAGTAGACCGACTCCTGCCTGCATCTACTACTATTACTCCACACATCGACCGCTATCCAGCATGCTTCTAGAGTATTAAGTTCATAAGAACAGAGTAACGCATTAAGAAAGATGACATGATGGAGAGGGATAAACTCAAGCAATATGATATAAACCCCATCTTTTTATCCTCGATGGAAACAATACAATACGTGCCATGCAACCCATTCTGTCACTGGGTAAGGACATCGCAAGATTGAACCCAAAGCTAAGAACTTCTCCCATGGCAAGAAAGATCAATCTAGTAGGCCAAACCAAACTGATAATTCGAAGAGACTTGCAAAGATAACTCAATCGTACATACAAGAATTCAGAGAAGATTCAAATATTTCTCATAGATAAACTTGATCATAAACCCACAATTCATCGGATCTCAACAAACACACCACAAAAAGAGTTTACATCGAATAGATCTCCACAAGAGAGGGGGAGAACATTGTGTTGAGATCCAAAAAAGAGAGAAGAAGCCAACTAGCTAATAACTATGGACCCGAAGGTCTGTGGGGAAACTACTCACAACTCATCAGAGGGGCTATGGTGTTGATGTAGAAGCCCTCCATGGTCGATTCCCCCTCCGGTGGAGCACCGACGAAGGCTCCAAGATGGGATCTCGCGGATACAGAAGGTTACGTCGATGGAAATTGTCTTTTGGTGGCTCCCTGGATGTTTTCGAGGTACGTAGGTATATATAGGAGGAGGAAGTACGTTGGTGGGCGCTCGAGGGGCCCAGGACGGGTGGGCGCGGCCTCTTATCTCCTGGCCGCCTCGATTGCTTCTTGACTTGCACTCCAAGTACTCGGGATCACGTTCGTTCCAAAAATCACGCTCCCGAAGGTTTCATTCCGTTTGGACTCCGTTTGATATTCCTTTTCTTTGAAATACTGAAATAGGCAAAAAAACAGCAATACGGGCTGGGCCTCCAGTTAGTAGGTTAGTCCCAAAAATGATATAAATGTGTAAAATAAAGCCCATAAACATCCAAAAGGGGTAATATAATATCATGGAACAATCAAAAATTATAGATACGTTGGAGACGTATCAAGCATCCCCAAGCTTAATTCCGGCTCGTCCTCGAGTAGGTAAATGATAAAAACATAATTTTTGATGTGGAATTCTACCTAGCATAATTCTCAATGTAATTTTCTTTATTTTTGCATGAATGTTCAGAAACAAATGATTCAAAATAAAAGTTCATATTCATATAAGAAATAGTAACAGTTCAAGCATACTAATCAAAGCAATCATGTCTTCTCAAAATAACATGGCTAAAGAAAGTTCATCCCTACAAAATCATATAGTTAGGCTATGCTTCATTTTCATCACACAAAGATGTTCCCAAGTTCTACACCCTCGATGAAAAGCCAAGCAATTTTTTTGTACTTCAATAATCTCAAAGTTTTTCAACCTTCAGGCAATACATGAGGGTGAGCCATGGATATAGCACTATGGGTGGAATAGAATATGATGATGGGGATTGTGTGGAGAAGACAAAAAATGAGAAAGTCTCACATTGACGAGGATAATCAACGAGCTATGGAGATGCCCATCAATTGACGTCAACAGGAGGAGTAGGGACTGCCATGCAACGGATGCACTAGAGCTATAAATGAATGCTCAACAAAATAAAACTAGTGGGTGTGCATCCAACTTGCTTGCTCACGAAGACCTAGGGCATTTGAGGAAGCCCATCGTAGGAATATACAAGCCAAGTTCTATAATGAAAAATTCCCACTAGTGTATGAAAGTGACAACATATGAGACTCACTATATGAAAAACATGGTGCTACTTTGAAGCACAAGATATGAGACTCACTACATGAAGAACATTGTGCTACTTTGAAGCACAAGTGTGGAAAAAGAGATAGTAACATTGCCCCTTTTATTTATTTATTTTTATTTTTTCTTTCTTTTTCTTTCTTTTTCTTCTTTGGCCTTTCTTTTTTTTCTTTTGGCCTTTCCTTTTTTTTCTTTTTTTTGGAGAATGCTGTAATAATGATGATCATCGCACTTTCATTGATTACAACACGTGAATTACAACTCGAAACTAGAACAAGATATGACTCTATATGAAGCCTTAGGCGGTGTACCGGGATGGTGCAATGAATCAAGAGTGACATGTATGAAAAATTATGCATGGTGGCTTTGCCACAAATACGATGTCAACTACATGATCATGCAATGGCAATATGACAAAAGTAATGTATGTCATGATAATGATGAACGAAACGGTGGAAAGTTGCATGGCAATATATCGCGGAATGGCTATGGAAATGCCATCATAGGTAGGTATAGTGGCTGTTTTGAGGAAGATATAAGGAGGTTTATGTGTGATAGAGTGTATCATATCACGGGGTTTGGATGCACCGGCGAAGTTTGCACCAACTCTCAAGGTGAGAAAGGGCAATGCACGGTACCGAAGAGGCTATCGATGGTGGAAAGGTAAAAGTGCGTATAATCCATGGACTCAACATTAGTCAAAAGAACTCATATACTTATTGCAAAAATATAGAAGTCATAAAAAATCAAGCACTACGCGCATGGTCCTAGAGGGATAGATTGGTAGGAAAAGACCATCGCTCGTCCCCGACCGCCACTCATAAGGATGCACAAGCCAGGTACACCCCATGTTTCAAATTTGTTACACAACTTTAACCATCACTACCAAAAAATACACTTCCGTGATGATACGTGTTTGTCACAGTAGGTCGGGTTTTTTGTCATGCATGTACATCCATGACAAATTTATGACAGAATCAAGATAGTCATACTTGTGCTGTTGTAGAAGTGTTCCATGACATTACCAAAATTATCATCACGGAAGTGTCCACTTCCATGACAATAAATCGAGTGTCATAGAAGTGCTTTCGTCAAGGGTGACCGACACGTGGCATCCACCGTAACGGAACGCCGTTAAGCTATCAGGTCGGGTTTTGGATCCGATAACCCGTTAACAACCCCGACCAATGGGGATTTTCCACGTGTAAAATCATCATTGGCTGGAGGAAACACGTGTCGGCTCACCGTTGGGACAGATGTCATCCGCTCATTGGACCGAAGGCGCCTATGATACGGCGACATGTGGCACGGCCCAACAGAGGCCCATTCCAGTGAAAAGGCCGGCCCGTTTGACTTGGTCAAAAGGTGGCGGGCCGGCCCACGGAAAGCCTGTTAATGGCCTGTTCGCATATAGCCCATTTACAACCCGCTAACCCAAGGCCCGTTACGCCCTATCCAAATTAGGCCCAGTAGCATCATCTGGGCCGTCTAATATGATTCAGCCCGTTTTAACTTCCGGCCCATGTGTGGCCCATGACTTCTTTTGGCCCATATGAGGACCTTTGTAACTCTTGGCCCATTAACGGCCCATGGTGAAACTGGCCCGTAATGAACAGTGTATCACTTTATACCCATTAACGGTCCGTTATTGCATTGGGCCGTTTCCAGCCCAAGTTATCTTTCGGCCTTCTTAGGGCCCATTGATTCTTGGGCTCACTTGCAGCATTCGGTTACATACGGCCCATTACTGTCATTTTCTGCTTGTGGGCCAAATTCATCCCGTCGTTACAGTCGGCCCGTTTGCCGACCGTTAATACGTCGGGCCGTTTTCATGTCAAAAAAACCGTTGGGCTGTTTTCATAGAGTTATCAAATACGGTCTATTAGCGGCCCATTATGGTCCAGGAATAGTACGGCCCATGATTGGCGAAATGATGATACGCCCCGTAGAAGGCCCATGGATCATATGGCCCGTATGAGGCCCATGGATAGTACGACCCGTAGAGGTCCCATGGATAGTACGACCGTAAAAGGCCCATGGAACCTACGGCCCGTAGAAGGCCCATTGATCCCTAAGGCCCGTATAGAAGAAGGCCGATGGATCCTACGGCCCGTATAGAAGGCCAATGGTCCTACGGCCGAACGAAGGCCCATGGATCATACGGCCTGCAGGAGGCCCATCAGTCCGTGTGTTGCCATGATTATTTTGGCCTAGTTACCAAAAATAGGCTATTGTGGCCACTAGAAAAACACAGAAAAAGAACTGTAGTGACTACAAGCAAACAACTAAACAAGACAATAAGGAAATAAATAAGCAAGCAATTAAGGCTAGCCTATTGCCGCTATTACACATATTACATCCACTGGGCATCAAAGTTCGCCACCAGTGCAAATATAGGGAACAAAGCAGCATATTACATACACTGGCTGTCAAAATTGGCCGCCAGTGCAAATAAACGCGGCAGCAAAACAAGAGCATAACTGAAACAACTTCAGAAGAGCTCAAGAAACGTTATTCTGGGTATCCACCATGCTGGCAATAAGCTTCGCAAGCCGATTAGCTTTGTCCTGTTTGGCGCTAAAATCCTCCAACGCTTGTTGTTGCACCAGAAAGTATGCATCTGAATGCTGTAGGGACTTCCATAGTCCTTCCACTTCTTGTCGCAGCACAGCTGATCGATGTCTTTCAGCTTGTAGTTGTGACTCAAGAAACCGAACTGATTCAGACAGTGAGTTTGAATAGCTTGTGCAAGCGGTAGTGGCCAGTAACTCGAACACTAAACCAAGATAGGACTTTGGGGTTGTCTCGCTGTCTTCAAGATAGTCTTCCTTAGCTGTTTTATCAGCTTTGTTGGAGACCAACAAGGATGTGTCACTATCCTGAACCTTATCTACATTACTAACTCATTTCGGTGAACTAGTTCATTAGTAAGGTGGACAGGATATGAAACTACCAAGTCTTCTATTGCCATATACTAGTATATGAAACTACCAAGTCTTCTATTGCCAAGTACTAGTACATAATAAAAGCATCAAACAAACATATATCTATGTCCTATGGTCACTTCATTGTCTTGCCAAATCAAAATAGAGACATGGTTCGAATCATATCAGTTCATGACAAAGCAGCAGTGAAAGAATAAAAAGCATGGGAAACTACACGGTAGAACAAGATTTCATATGGGTACCATGGGTCTACATGTACAACAACACTATTGGCTCTGTTGTGATGCTAGTAATGTGCATGATATGAAAGTCAACTGTATACACAATTGAAATTGAAATCAAAAGAGCTATTGATAAGAGCAAACCTGTTAAAGAAACATGCGTGAACATACCTGCTGTGCCATTGGAGTTTTGATTGGATCCTTCAATTTAAAAATAAGTTTGTATTAGTAAATACAGTGATACAAGAGCAAAGCAATCATAGTTAAAAAAGGCGCGCCTAAGAGAGCGCTTAAGCGCGCCTAGGCTCTAGGCATTGGCAAAACGCATTGCGCATAACTACGCTTAATCTATGCATAACTACACATAAGCATGCGCTTTGGTCAGTAAAGTGCAAGGCGGTGGCAAAATGCACAATTAACGCCTAGCGCTTTTTTGAACTATGATAGCAATGGAATCTTAAATTAGAACAGTTGTTCTTCAGGTTTAGGCACTTGTTCTACATGAACAGAGTACAGTAAGACGCAAGAATATAATACTTAAAAATAGAAAATGAGCTCATAGACCTTACCACATTCTTGGTTCGGGACCAGTACAGAACAAGGCGTTCCCAGTCATCGTCCAGTAAATGTGTCTCAGGAGAATGTAAGGGAATTTGATGAGTTTCTTTGCTGGTGAAGTATGTTTTCTTCATGTAATTCTGATACTGCCACCAAGCATTCTTGAAGATAGCAGAGGTATTAGCACATGTTACCTCATCCTGACTTTCCAAATCGGTCTTTCTCTATAGAGAAAAATGGGAAAAATTTGTTGTATTATAACCATTATGGAGGTAGGATGTATGGTACTAAGCAAAGTAATTGCCATGAATAACATTACTTACACATAACTCCTGGACAAACACCTGCAACTGGCATTTTCCTTCATCTTCAGTATAATATTTCCAGGATGGGAAGATACACACATACGATTTAACAACATCAAATGCGATAGATGCTAAACTACGACTGGCTGGTTGTGCTTCCTCCACAGGAATAGGCATACTAACTGGTGGAGTTGGGGTTCGCCGTGATAGTACTGGCCCTTTGGGCACTGGAGCTGCCTTACCAACTGCTCTTGTTTGGGAGCTCTTTGGTGGAGATGGTGTTGTGTCAACAGGAACTGGGTTACTATCGGCTGGGGTTGGGGTTAGATTGGGTGAAGCTGGTTCTCTGTCTATCGCAGTAGGGGTACAATCTGCGATAGTTTGGGTTATGTGTGGTAGGGCTGGTTCTTGTGCATGTACAACCGGGGTGCTATCTCCACCAAGAGGTAGCACTGTTTTATTTGAAGACCGTGTTTTTATTCCGTTAGATACTGGCATCACCCGCTCCAATTCAAATGGCTAATAAACAGGAAACATAGTTGAATGTACAGAAATTGTATGAGAGACAGATGCAATAGATAGTGTGGAAAAAAGAGGGCATGAAATAGTTGACATCTATATTGTTTAACTAAAACGGATAGCATGACATAATTTCACATATATGATGTCTATCTAAACTGGATAGCATAGCATAACATAATTCAAAGATATGATGAATAACTAAACAGGATCGCATGACATAATTCACCTACATGTTATCTAAGTAATCAGGATCGCGTCATTTAATTCACATATGTGATTTATATGCTAAACAGAGGGCATTCGATATGATGTCTGAACTAATAACATGGTGTTGAATATTGTGTATATGATGTCTAAACTATGCAATGCAAGACACTGTATGCATGATATGAGCAGTATAACCATGCCAAGTTAGAGCATACACCTCAGTAGGGGAATAGGACTGGTCATCTGTCTCTGAATCCATCTCTGAGGAGCTATCGGGACCCAACAAGAGATCTGCTTCGACAGGTAGCACTGTCTGCTCTGAAGGCCTTCTTTTCACTCCAGATTTTTCCATCTCCCACTCAAATGGCTGATTCACGGGAAGAGTAGTTTAATGTACAAACATTGTCGACAAATGGAAATGTAATGAAGAAAAGGATGGGCAAGATATCGTTCAAATATGTGATGCCTGGTTAAACAGGATGGCATTGCACATTTCATATATATTATGGCTGGCTAAAAGACATGAGACTGCATAATTTCCATATATGCTATAGAAACTAAACAGGTGGCATTACAGAACATGTCTAAACTAAGCAGATGACATATATGATGTCAAAAGTAGGCACTGCAAGGCAACATATGGATGATATGACTAACATCATCATGGCAAGGTAGAGCAAACACCTTGGGGGGTAAATAGGAGTGGTCGGCGGCGTCTGAATCCGCCTCAGAATAGATATCTTCCTCTGGATTACAATCTGGAGAGGGTGGGGAGGGTTTTCCATTGAACCCACCATGGAGCGATGTCTGAATGACATTGTATTGCCGCGCAAAACCTCTTCTCTTTTCTCTACATGTTCAGCATGACTGTGTACAATATCTGACATGCATACGAAAATATGGTGAGATTATGTAAGGAGAGCATACAGAAATTTAGAGTGATGGTAACAACCAGTGGATGGATCCAAAAATAATGATAGCAGGCTGATGATTGCTTTAAATTAATAAAAAGACAGATGACGATTGCTTTACTATTTGTTTCCCACCCAAGATGAACAACATAGGCATACCCTAGGTGAACCAGATATTAGACAGACATACTATTCATTGCTGCCTCGATATGTGCCCCACAACTAATTTAGAACTCAAGTTTGAACATTAATTTGGACCTGAGTTGGGAGTCCAAGAGCTGAACAGGATGATAAAGTAGCAAGTAAGTTTAAGCAATGCATAACATAAGCAGAAACAAAAGAGTGCGACCTCTCTTGTGGACCCGTGTACTCCTCAGATTCATCTGCTGAGTCAATGATGGTGATGCCGTTGGGGTGGGTGTCGGTGTCAAAACCAGCGGATCTCGGGTAGGGGGTCCTGAACTGTGCGCCTAGGCGGATGGTAACAGGAGACAAGGGACACGATGTTTTACCCAGGTTCGGGCCCTCTTGATGGAGGTAAAACCCTACGTCCTGCTTGATTAATATTGATGATGTGTGTTACAAGAGTAGATCTACCACGAGATCAAGGAGGCTAAACCCTAGAAGCTAGCCTATGGTATGATTGTTGTTCGTCCTACGGACTAAAGCCATCCAGTTTATATAGACACCAGAGAGGGCTAGGGTTACACAGAGTCGGTTACAATGGTAGGAGATTTACATATCCTTATCGCCAAGCTTGCCTTCCACGGCAAGGAAAGTCTCATCCGGACACGGGACGAAGTCTTCAATCTCGTATCTTCATAGTCTTGGAGTCCGGCCGATGATAATAGTCCGGCTATCCGGACACCCCCTAGTCCAGGACTCCCTCAGTAGCCCCCGAACCAGGCTTCAATGACGACGAGTCCGGTGCGTATGTTGTCTTTGGCGTTTGCAAGGCGGGTTCTCCTTCACGCTCCACGTGTTTTCTGGATAGTGTCCGGTTGCTTCATAAATGTTGCGCTCCTTGGCTTCCACGTCCAATAATGGCCTTCTTCCTTGTGTTGTACGAATGCGAAAAGCCAGGGTATTCTTACGTTTTACCCCTGGCTACGCGAATAAGCTGCCTATAAGAGAGGCAAGGATCCAGATCCAAATCACACCATCCTCCTTCCGCAAGTGCTCATCGAGGCGCATCTGACAAGAAATCCATTCCATCATGGATAGTCGACGCGGCTCCTCTTCTCGCGCTCCCAGTCCTCAGCCAGGAGATTGGAGGAGATGCTCAGTCCCGCATAGCGAGCTAGTGATGCTCCAAGCAGAGGGATACCTTCCCCCAGCCTTTATGGTTCTGGTTCGAGACAGACTGGCCACCTATAAGGGCGGGAAACAGGCGGAGAGCGTCCCCAATCCCTCCAAAGGAGAGCGGGTATGCTTCGTCCCCTACTTAATAAGGGCACTCGGATTTCCCATACATCTGTTTCTCCGGGGGCTCCTGGAGATCAATGGACTCCAACGTCACCACCTCACGCCTGCCTCCATTTTGCACATCGCGGGCTTTGTAGCTCTTTGCGAGCTGTTCTTGGGCATCGAGCCCCATTTTGCGCTGTGGAAGAGGCTGTTTTGCCTCATACCCCGTTCTCACGAGGGGTCAATATATCAAGTGGGCGTAGCCAAAATATGGCGCGTCGCCGGGACCGGATATCTATCTGGAACCCCGAAGAAGGCATCCGAAGACTGGCCTTTGGAGTGGTTCTATATGGAAGACGCCCCGCTACCGCATTGAGTTTGGATCGGCCTCCCGGAGTTTAGCAACGCTCCTCTGAACAAACGCCTGAGTTGGCGCACACGGAGCCCTCAACGGGAAGATGACAGGAGCGTCCACTATCTGATGGGCCGGATATGGTTACTAGCCCATTCCGGATTAACCATGATTGGAGTCATGGCCACATGCATTATGCGAGGGGTGTAGCCGCTCCAATATAGGGGCCACCCCATGTGGGATTTCAACGGGGAGAATGACACCACCCGTCATGGCCGCACGGGGCCGGGATCGGTCGCCGATCTGGTGAAGATCTTGTCCGGCCTGTACAAGGGGCAGAAGGAGGACTTCCTCCGCACGAATCCATTGAATGGATTCTCCATGAATAACCCTCGGAGCTGGGTAAGCGGACGCTTATATATCTGATCCGTGCTTTCAAAGATAAGTGTCTTACTTTATGATTTCGACGCAGGGAATACGCCGGGATGTGGCGGGCATAGAAAGCCCAACTCCACAACCCGAGGATCCGGGAAGATCCCTTGATCCGGCCTTCGAAGAGGATCCGGACATAAAGGTGGATTTGATCGATGGGGTGTTCCACCAGCTCAGCATAGACAATGCTTTAGTCGCCATTACGGCTGACTACCCCAGTTTATGTCCGGCTTCCCAGGTGAGTACGACCGAAGTCCTGACACCGTTACTTTTTTAATGCTTATTTCTGACCACCGTGTACCAATGATGCTTCGCAGGAGGTGCCTTTACGGCGGGAAGCCGAGCCCGCGGCGACTAACCAAACGAGGTCAGTGCGACCTAGCAGGCGGAAGAGGAGTGCGGCGCGAATCAAAATGTCGCCGCAAAGGTATGGTGCACCATTGTCTTTTAAGGGAAAGACTCCTGGGAGGTATATTGATGCTCATGATTCTTCCAGGAGAAAGAGCGCTCGCCGGACTGAGTCCAGAGAGGGTGCCAACCAAGCCTCCGCCAGCCAGGCTCGAAGGCATGGTCCGGAGGGGGAGGCGAGCGCAAGGCGCGAACCGGATGCTCCTCCAACAGAGGATGCCGACAGGTTGTCCGCCACCAGGTCTGAGGTGGAGAGCGCCATGAATCACAGGCGCCGTCGGACAGTTCTTCGTGATGCGTGTTTCTCCCTAGAGGTTTTGAATGCCTTTAATGCGGGAGACGTGCACCTCCGTGCTGCTCAAGATGGTTTAACCAGAGCCACGGAGCAGTATGGAAAAGACATATGGGTGAGGAATTTTAATAGTTATATATGCCAGTAGCCCCCGAGACTTAAAATAGTTAAACTAACTGATTTAAGGATCATTTGTTATGCAGGATCTTACCGAGAAGAATACCCACCTGTCCCAGGAGCTTCAAGAATGCAAGGCCCAACTTGAGGCCACACTAGCCGCTGCCGGGGGAGCCACGGAGACCCCCTCTGGTAATTCATATTTTGAAAAGAAGTAGTTTATGAAGTGCGGCGTGTGTGTATAGTGTGACAATAATATTGCAGAGGATGCCGGACTAGATCCGGACAAGCAACATCTGCTGCGCCAGTTGAAGGCCGGCGAGAGGGTGCTTATGAGGGTGCAGCAGGAGAGGAACAAACTCCAAGATGCCAACACCCAGCTGGGCGAAGAACTAAAAGATGTTCGGGTGCAGCTGTCTAACTCCGTAAAGGAGAATCGGCGGCTTTGTCGCGGCATTTATAGTAAGTGCTTGAGCAAACTCTTTTGAAAAGAAGAGTTCGGCGAGGAAGTCGATTGACAGAAATGTGTCTATAGGTGTGCTCATGGGGCGTTCGACGGAGGAGATGCCTTGTTCCACGGGAGACCCTCTTCCCGAGCTGCTGCAACTGCACGAACGTGTTCGTCAGGCGATGAGCGGCGTCGTTCAGGCCCTATGGCCTTCTGTCTCCCTACCCGAGGGCCTTGGAGGGCTTGCTGAGAAGCTTCCGGGAGTACGGCGGTGTCTCTGTCTGTGGAAGATATCGGCCTGCCGTCAGGGCGCCAGGAAGGCCTAGGCCATGGTGAAGACGCGGTACCCGAAGGCTGACGCAAACCACATGGCCGAGGTCGGACCTGTGGGGCCCAATGGGAAGGAGATCCCTATGGGCCTGATGTACGGCCAAGTAGAATTGGCCGCGAAATATTCCCAACAGGACTGTAAATTAGACAGCTTGTTAGATGGGATTGAAGAGGAGTACAATCAGTCAGTTTTTATGATGTAATGTTAAAATGACATGTAAAATGCCTTCTAGCCGGATTGTAGATCGTTTGTCTTTGCGGACCTTTTCGCTTCGACCTCGGGACCCAACAGTCCGGAGTGTGTCCAAATACCCTTACGGTTATAAAAGAACCGGGGCATGCATGGAGACAAGGTGTAGGGGTCATAATTGCTTTATCAGACAAGTGCCCAACTAGCTATGTTATATTACATGGTTAGTAAGAAACATCTTCTACGGAGAATAGTTCCGTTAAGGGTTCCTTTCCCTGGGAGGCATGCCCTAAAGTGCATGTCCGGACTGCGAAAATAGCAGAAAAAGCATCTGGGGGCAGATAAATAAGTAAGTAATAAATTATCTTTCAGGTCACTGACCGAATATTCCCTTAAGAACGCTAGCCTTCGGCTTCACCCAGTCTGAGGTACACATCCGGCTGACCCGGCAGTAACAATCGCAGAGGTGCTCCCTTTACCTCCTAGCCGAACAATCGGGAATGTAGGGGTAAGCACAGGAGCCAGGCGACCCGGCTTGGCCAAAACTTAAGTCATATCGATGCATATAATGGTGATCAAAAGGCACATGCGGAAGTGTGACACATGTGTTGGGCATGAAGCCCATATAAATAAGCTTCTGTTAAAGAAGCCCCCAGGTATAACGAGTGCGAGTAGCACATCGAGTGAGTGTGAACAAAGCGCAGATCAGCCCTAAAGAGGTTTGTACTGAAAGAGGGAGGAAAAGGGAGGGAAAACAAAGATAGCGAAAAAATATGGGTGGACGGAGGAAGGAGAGGAACCCTGAGTCCGGCGCTAGGCGTAAAATCTTCGGAGACGGGCTGCGTTCCATGGGTTTGGCTCGAGTCTGTTGTCAGATGCGTTGCGTAGACGGTATGCACCGCCGGTAAGGACTTGGTCGATGATGAACGGACCTTCCCATTTGGGCTTAAGTTTGTCCTTTTTCTTATCCGGCAAGCGTAGAACTAGCTCGCCAACATTGTAAGTTTTGGCCCATACTTCTCTGCTTTGATATCTTCGAGCCTGCTGCTGATAGAATGCGGAACGGGATTTTGCCACGTCGCGCTCCTCCTCTAAAGCGTCCAAACTGTCCTGCCGATCCAACTCGGCTTCTCTTTCCTCGTACATGCGCACGTGAGGTGAGTCATGAATTATATCGCAGGGCAAAACTGCCTCAGCGCTGTATACCATAAAAAATGGTGTGAATCCGGTTGTGCGGTTTGGCGTGGTCCGCTGCCCCCAGAGTACGGAGTCGAGCTCCTCTACCCAGTGCGTGTTAGATTCTGTGAGGGACCGCACTAATCTGGGTTTGATGCCGCTCATGATTAGACCATTTGCTCGTTCCACTTGACCGTTAGTTTGAGGGTGGTAGACTGAAGCGTAGTCGAGCTTGATGCCCATGTTTTTGCACTAGAGTTTCACCTCGTCGGCCGTGAATTTCGTGCCGTTATCAGTGATGATGCTGTGGGGGACGCCAAAGCGGTGTACTACCCCGGATATGAAGTCTATCATAGGTCCGGATTCTGCCGTTTTAACCGGCTTGGCCTCTATCCATTTGGTGAATTTATCCACCATGACCAATAAGTATTTGTGCTTGTGGCTTCCCCCTTTAAGGGGTCCAACCATGTCAAGCCCCCAGACCGCAAACGGCCAAGTGATGGGTACAGTTTTGAGGGCGGTGGGTGGCATGTGGCTCTGATTAGCAAAGAGCCGGCAACCGACGCATCGTTGGACTAAGTCCTCAGCATCTGCCCGGGCGGTCGGCCAATAAAATCCTGTACGGAAGGCCTTGCCTACAAGGGCCCGGGCGGCAGCGTGGTGCCCGCCTAGTCCGGCGTAAATTTCAGCCAGGAGATTTTGCCCTTCCTCTTTGGAGATACACCTTTAAAGGACTCCGGCCGTGCTTCTCTTATAAAGTTCTCCCTCATGGACCTTGTAGGCTTTAGATCGCCGAACTATGCAGCGGGCCTCATTTTGGTCTTCGGGAAGT
The DNA here is from genome assembly GCF_018294505.1 of Triticum aestivum. Classification (NCBI taxonomy): domain Eukaryota; kingdom Viridiplantae; phylum Streptophyta; class Magnoliopsida; order Poales; family Poaceae; genus Triticum; species Triticum aestivum. The sequence continues at coordinate 594,466,663 of NC_057798.1, read as the reverse complement.
TCCTGCCTAATTAAGTAGGCTAGGAATGGTTCTATCCACAGGGCAATTACTGCCAGTATTTCGTGGGCTGAATCTGTTATTTCATTGGCTGAGCAACCGATTGTGTCCGAATGTTCTGTGTTAGGTGATGCAGTTGGTTCCGGATTGTTATTTCCGGACTCATCTTCCCATAATACGGATGGCTTAAAGAGCCGCTCCAGGAAGATGTTTGGAGGGACAGCGTTGCGTTTCGCGCCGATGCGTGCCAACACGTCTGCTGCCTGGTTATTGTCCCGGGCTACATGGTGGAATTCGAGTCCTTCGAACCGGGCTGACATTTTTACGACGACGTTACGGTAGGCTGACATTTTTGGATCCTTGGCATCAAAGTCTCCATTTACTTGGGATATTGCGAGGTTTGAATCCCCGCGCACCTCTAGGCGTTGAATACCCCTGGAGATTGCCATCCGGAGGCCATGTGGAAGGGCCTCGTATTCGGTTGCATTGTTGGAGTCCATGTACATTATTTGAAGCACGTATTGGACTGTGTCTCCGGTTGGGGACGTCAAGACGACACCAGCCCCCAAGCCAGCTAACATTTTGGAGGCGTCGAAATGCATGATCCAATTGGAGTATGCGCCGTATTCTTTAGGGAGTTCGGCTTCGGTCCATTCAGCGATGTAGTCGGCCAGAACTTGCGACTTGATAGCTCGCCGTGGTTTGTAGGTTATTTCAAATGGTAAGAGCTCAATGGCCCATTTTGCAATCCTGCCCGTCGCATCGCGATTGTTTATAATGTCGTTGAGAGGTACTTCGGAGGCCACCGTTAGGGAACACTCTTGAAAGTAGTGTCACAGCTTTCGGGATGCCATGAACACCGCATACGTTATCTTTTGATAGTGTGGGTACCAGGACTTGCATGGAGTTAAGACAGTGGATATGTAGTACACTGGTTTTTGAAGAGGGAATTTGTGCCCTTCTGTTTCTCGTTCGACGACGAGTACCGCGCTGACAACTTGATGTGTTGCTGTGATATATAATAACATCGGTTCGCCTAGGTTGGGCGCGGCCAGGACCGGATTTGTTGCCAATACGGCCTTAATTTCTTCGAGTCCGGCCGTGGCAGCATCTGTCCATTCGAAATGTTCGTTGCGCCGGAGGAGGCGATAGAGAGGCAGTGTCTTTTCTCCCAATCGGGAGATGAAGCGGCTTAGAGCCGCCACGCATCCAGTTAGTTTTTGTATTTGCTTGAGGTCTTTTGGGATATCCAATTGTGACAGAGCTCGGATCTTGGCTGGGTTTGCTTCAGTTCCTCTACCGGATACAATGAAGCCCGAGAGCTTTCTGGCTGGTACGCCTAAAACACATTTCTCCGGGTTGAGCTTAATGTCATATGCTCGGAGGTTGTCGAATGTCACCCTCAAGTCGTCTACTAGAGTTTCGACGTGTTTGGTCTTGACGACCACATCATCTACGTATGCCTCTGCTGTTTTGCCTATCTGGGTGGCCAGACATGTCCGAATCAAGCGCTGATATGTTGCGCCGGAGTTTTTGAGCCCGAAGGGCATTGTGTTGAAGCAGAATGGTCCGTATGGAGTAATAAATGCCGTTGCGGCCTGGTCTTTTTCCGCCATCTTAATTTGATGGTATCCGGAGTATGCGTCGAGGAAGCACAATGAATCGTGCCCTGCGGTAGCATCGATGATTTGGTTGATGCGAGGGAGAGGGAAAGGGTCCTTTGGACATGCCTTGTTAAGGTCTTTGAAATCGACACAAAGGCGCCAGGATTTGTCCTTTTTTGGTACCATTACCAGGTTGGCTAGCCAGTCCGGATGTTTTATATCTCTGATGAATCCGGCTTCTAAGAGTTTGGCTAGCTCCTCTCCCATTGCCTGTCTTTTGGGTTCGGAAAATCGCCGAAGAGCCTGTTTGACTGGCTTGAATCCTTTTAGGATGTTTAGGCTGTGTTCTGCCAGCCTGCGTGGGATTCCTGGCATATCTGAAGGGTGCCAGGCGAAAATGTCCCAATTTTCCCGAAGGAATTCTCGTAGTGTGGCTTCTACATCAGGATTCAATTGTGCCCCGATGGAGGCCGTCTTTGTGGGGTCCGTTGGATGGACCTGGAATTTGACTACTTCGTCCGCTGGTTTAAAGGAGGTGGACTTGGACCTCTTATCGAGTATCACATCGTCCCTATCCACCTGGAGCGCAGCACAGTGAGTTCCTGTGCCGCTAGGGCTTCGGATAATGCCTCTAGGGCCAGTGCGGCTATCTTATTTTCAGCGCGGAGTGCTATATCTGGATCACTGGCGAGAGTGATTATTCCATTGGGCCCGGGCATTTTGAGCTTCATGTACCCGTAATGGGGTATAGCTTGAAAGATTGTGAATGCCTCTCGCCCTAACAAGGCGTGATATTCGTTGCCGAATGGGGCCACTTGGAACGTGACCTCTTCGGACCTGTAATTGTCCAGCGAGCCGAACACTACGTCTAGAGTGATTTTTCCTGTGCAGCGTACTTCTCGACTAGGGATTATTCCCCTGAAGGTTGTGCTGCTTCGCTCAATGCGGCTCCAGTCAATTTCCATTTTTTGAAGGGTTTCCTCGTAGATGAGGTTTAATCCGCTGCCGCCATCCATGAGTACCTTGGTAAGACGAAAGCCGTCCACTAACGGACTGAGGAACAATGCGGCTGGTGCTCGAGCTGTTCGGAATTTAGGCTCATCGCTGGCATTGAAGGTGATGGCCGTGTCGCTCCATGGATTTATTGTTGCTACTTGGTAGACTTCGGCGAGGCTGCGGATTGTTCGCTTCCGCATGTTATTTGATGCGAAAGTCTCGAAGACTGTTAATACCGTACTGGTACTGCTGGGCTGGTTGCCCGGGGCTAGAAAGCCTTCGCCACTTTTGGCCACCTGCCGAAGTATCCAACATGCTCGAAGGCTATGTGTTGGAGTGCCGCCCTCTGTACTATGGATTTTGCAGGGTCCGTTGAGCCATCCCTCCAGTACGGTTCCATGCCCTTTAGGGGGTTTTTGCTTTTTGGTTTTTAACCCAGGTGCTTGAGTATGACGCACCCTTTTATTTCGGACTGGGGTTGTATTGAGGGTCGGATTGTCCCAAAACCTAGTTTTGGTTTTCCAGGCACTCTACATCGCACAGTATTTTTGTACAATGGTCGCTAGGTCGGCGAAGCGTGTAACTTCGCGACGACTTATGGCGTTCAGGATTCCCTTGTCCGTGCAATTGTTGCAGAAAATTGAAATCGCGCTTTCTTCACGGCAGTCCTTTATCCTGTTCATAACCAGGAGGAATCTGGCCCAGTAATGATGTACTGTTTCATCGGGCTCTTGCCGTATTTGAGATAGATCGCATATGTTTGGGTGGGCGGGTGGAATTAAATTCGGAACCCCGCCAGATCTGAGACTCAAAGGCCAAGAAGTTTCCGGATTTGGAAGCTTGGTTTGTTGGATGTTTTCCGACAAATCTGGTCTGATGCCTGACTTTAGGTTCAGTATTTGATTGACGTCCATCCCTCCGCGGGAATCCGGCATGGAGGGATCGGGAATCCGGACATAGCTGGTTTTTAACATAGAAGAAGAGTGGCCGCATTGTTCCTCTACCACAACAACGTGGTGGGTAGCCTGGGGAGAGTTAATTTCTCTCAGATCAGTTTTAAGAACAATCTGATCATAGTCTGTAGCGACTCCCAGGGCGGCGATGCGATCCAAGAGCTCGTTTACGGAGGAGAGCTCAATCGGATCTAGCTGGTCGGCGAATTCCGAGCTGACGTGAAGATCGCTTTTGATGACCTGAGAGGTCATCGTCGGGGCGGTGGCCGAACAGGCGGTCATAAGAAAACCACCTAGCCGGATAGTTTGGTCGGTGGCCAAAGCTCCCTTGACGACGGCGCCGTCTTTAAAGACGGGAAAAGGCATCCTTTCTGATTGCGACGGCACAGAGGAACTCTCAATGAAAGCACCAATGTCGGTGTCAAAACCGGCAGATCTCGGGTAGGGGGTCCCGACCTGTGCGTCTAGGCAGATGGTAACACAATGTTTTACCCAGGTTCGGGCCCTCTTGATGGAGGTAAAACCCTACGTCCTGCTTGATTAATATTGATGATGTGTGTTACAAGAGTAGATCTACCACGAGATCAAGGAGGCTAAACCCTAGAAGCTAGCCTATGGTATGATTGTTGTTCGTCCTATGGACTAAAGCCATCCGGTTTATATAGAGACCGGAGAGGGCTAGGGTTACACAGAGTCGGTTACAATGGTAGGAGATCTACATATCCGTATCGCCAAGCTTGCCTTCCACGCCAAGGAAAGTACCATCCGGACACGGGACGAAGTCTTGAAGCTTGTATCTTCATAGTCTTGGAGTCCGGCCGATGATAATAGTCCGGCTATCCGGACACCCCCTAGTCCAGGACTCCGTCAGTGGGTGCCGGTGGCAGGGAAGGAGATCGGAGGAGGCGAAAGACGGTCAGGAGTCGTGATGTCTGGTTTGGTGGATGCTTCTGTTGATGGAGCAGCTCAGGTGAGGTGGACGACGACGCGGCAGTAGCAGGACAAACCACACAAAGTTCCCTTCGACATGTACCTGTAACTGAAGAAATTCTGTAAGGGCTCATTTGGCTTGCATGATTCTTAAAACGTAGGGATAGGAAAAACATCGGAATAGGATAGGAAAATGCACATGGTAAACAGAGCATTCGTAAACACAAGATTTTTGTCAACTTGGGTGTTTGCTTTACAGGAATTGGAAGAGCAGAGGAATGCAAAGAAAAAACGTGGCCAAAATAAAGAGAAACCATATGAAAGTGTGTACAGTTAGAATGTTATTCTGGCACTAATGCACTTGGTCTTGTTTTCATGCATAGGATTTTGAAAAGTAGGTCCAGGTGGATGTTTTGCTCCATTCCTTTCAAAAAAATGCATGAATAATTGAATAGTAGAGTGCCATTGGAAAATTCCTTATTGCTATGTTTTTCCGTTGAACCAAAATAGCCCGAATGGATCGACATGAATGTATAGTAATAAGTGATGCAACAAGTGTACAACCTCTTTGCCGTAGCCGTGTCGACCTCAGCATCATTGGGTTGGTCGCTGAAGAAGTTGAGGCAGAGGTGGCTTTCGGAGGTGTGGAGGAAGATCTGAGGAATCTGTAGACGGCGTCCAGGGCACTGCTCTGTTGTGACGGATCATTCTGTCGTTCGAGAAGCTCCGGTGAGCCGTAAGACGTCAAGGCTGAAGCAGCACAAGACCGACATCGTCAATCTCAAGTGGGATTCTAATAGCATCTCCAATAGATGATGTAAAATGGATGTAAAATTAACATCACCAAAAACCACCTGACTACAACAGATGAGGTAAAACTATTGACTCTGAACTTAATTGTCGAAACTGAAATTTACTGTGGACTCTGAATGCTACTGTCGAAACTGAACACAATGGTAGCAGAGAGGCACTTGACATGTAGTTTAGGGAGGGCCTGCAGTTCATCTTCAACCCGCACCCCCCTGAGCCGCCAGCCACCACCGGCCGAACCGTCGGCCCCAGCGCCGCCTCACCGCCCCGAAACAACTCGTCACTGCCGCCCCGGCCAGCCCTCTAGGCCCCCCGCCCCCACCCTGAACCCTAAGATAGATAGCGGGGTACCTCTCTGGCGAGCCCCCGTCCCCGCTGCGGGTGGTTCTTCCTTAACTCCGGTGAGCCCCCCCAACCCCTGAAAATCGATTGACCCAAAAGTTGATTCAGTCGACTGAAGTGTGGCTTAATCGGAGCAGAGCAGCAGCACGAGCGAGTGGGAGAGCAGCAGCAGCAGTTGGGCGAGCGAGCGAGAGCCGGAGCAGCAGCAGCAGCACGAGCGAACGAGCGAGAGCCGGAGCAGCAGCAGTAGATCCGGCTGGTATGGACGCTGTCGCCGAAGGGGCCTCGCACTGGGGGAGAGCCACCGTGGAGATGTCGCCCGCGGCGCCGGCTTCAAGGTAGCCGCTCCATGGGGGTGCGGGATGGAGCACCGTCGGCGCCGGGAGGTCGAGTTAAGGAGAAGGTGTGATGTGATGAGTGTACAACCTCTTTGGTGGCGCCGAGTAGGCCTCGACTTTGTCCGAGGAGTCGGTGAGGATGCTGCGGTTCCGGTGGAGCAGGTTTAGGCGGCACTGTGGGGATGGAGCAGCCATGATAGACGAGGGGATTGTCGGAGCAGCTCCTTGGAGGTGGAGGACGGGGCGGCTGAACCGGCTGGACGGCGAGATGGACGACAGATCCTCATCTGGGGAGGTGGACGAGGGACATCGAGTTGTTGCGGTGGATGACGTCGTCGGGGAAGAGGCTCCGGTTGGGCAGCGGTGATGTGGCGGACGAAGGAGGGTGGGGTTTCGCGGCTGGAGCGAAGAGGTTATGGCGGCCTGGGATTTCGAATGGCGAAAAGGGGGCGATGGGAGGGGGTGAAGCATGACTTAGGGACACGCTTGTCCAAAATGTAGGGTGTGTTACAAAAGTACCCCCCACCGATTTGAACTAGCGGCCCTTTCGGCTCAGGGTTAGAAGGGGGATTTCACGTGTCGGGATTTGGCAGCTGGAGGGAGTTTTTGCGCGCGTTGTAATTTTGGGATAGCAAGGCGCGGGTTGTGAAGGCGCCAGTTTTGGGAGCACGATATCTGAATTTTCGGGATATAACAAGACGCGGGTTGAATTTTAGGGACAATCCTAGCGTGTAGTAATATTGTACTTGTACGTACCAAATCAATTCGCACTTCCCTCAACCAAAAAGAAAATGAAAAAAATAAAACTATTCACACCACACAAAGAGAGAGTCTTGCCCCATTTTACTATACAAATGCTATTCAAAGCTACTCCCTCCTTCCATCTATATAGGGCCTAATGCGTTTTTCGATGCTAACTTTGACCAAATATTAGAGCAATGATATATGACATGCAACTTACACAAAGCACACCGTTAACTTCGTCTGTGAAAGGTTCTTTCAATGATATAATTTTCGCATTGTGCATGTCATGTACTATTAATCTTGTCAATAGTCAAAGGCGGTCTTAAAAATCTCATTACGCCCTATATAGATGGAAGCAGGGAGTATGAATCCATGTTATGTCCGATTAATCTTTTTCACTTTGCTGTATAATGCATGTAACCTACTCATACCAACATTTTAGTGCATTCCAAATGTCTATACTACCGCTACAATTCGAACTAAATTTGAATTCGTTTCTCTATTTCAATAAGAATCTACAATCATGATTGTTGCCAACTTCAACCATCATTCGTGTATTACCTTAGTAACACACCACATGATTACTATAGAGATAGGTATGAACTATGTGTACTATATGAACTCGGATTCTATTTTTTGAATACACTTGATGTTGATTCCAAATAATAGTACATTTGATGTACTAACTATATATTCATAATCTACACCATGTTCCATACGTACACCGTGTTTATCACACAAAGTATAGTGCCCCGCCCCCTACATTATGACAAGTATTTAGACCTAAGTTGCAAAAGCCACACATTAGCCCAAATTATAATCAATGTTCTACATTATGATATCTTCTTCAAGTATTCGTATCCACCTTTTTATAATGAATTATGATCTTTGTTCGTCTTTTACACCTTCACGATCCTCTTCTATTTGTAGCTAGCTAGCGCTAACTTTCTATCGTGCAGGCACATGCCCGCCCCCCTCACACACCCTTAGTGTCCCCTCCCTCCATCACGCACATTCATTATTTCTCTTTAGGTCGTCCACCAGCGGTGTGTGTAGGGCCCCGGCTCCTTCTTTCTGGCACACACCGGTTGATATACCTCTCTAGCCAAGTGTGCCTACAACAAACACATATATACTTCCCCTCTTCTCTTCTCACCGTCCATGCCTCCATATGTCCAATACGATTCCACGCAGGTGCACACTCCCGCCCCTCTTTTCATTAATCACATGCCTGCACACTCCTCCCCCCTCGACATGGTAGGCCTCTCGCACCACCTCGTAGCCACACCTTCTCCCCATGTCTGCCTCTCCGTACCTTATTTGCTTCTAACACATGCAAGCGTGTATATGAACTGATCTCCCTACATATAGCCAGGTCGACTATAATTCGTTTTCACCAAGCACCAATACACTTACCTCGCTAGTTATGTTTCTCCTTTTCTCGGACACACGACGGTTGATCTTCCTATGTAGTAATGCATGCTTACCACAACCATATCTTCTCCCCTCATCATCCTTGAATACCTCCCGACCCATCTCTCACACGCACGTGCATAGACAGACAGACATCCCCAACCCTCTCTTATTGATATTGCACTCATGCCCTCCGTTTGTCTAGCAGGCCTCTCCCACCATTTGTGAGACGCCACTCCACCACCTACCCTCCGACGCTCTACCTTTGTCTTTTTCCCAACCTTATTCCTCTGCTACACATATCCATGGATGTCGATCGATCTCCCTCAATACATAGCTAGGTCTCTCTCCTTCCCCACACATATACTAGTCGACCGGTCTCTACCCCCCCCCACACACCGATAGTCGAACGTTGTAGGTAGGTATCCATGCCACGGAGAAGAACTGCACCTCTGCCCTCTCAAATTCCAGTAGCCCAGCCGCCCTGTATCTTCGACGTGGGCAAACACAAATTCGATGGCACTCTTTATTGATCGCGCAGCCACACACTTCATCCCTGTTTTCAATTCTATCGATATCTCACGTCCATGACTCCGTTTCACACACATTGCGTATGTTACGTTCTTCTGATTGAGATATCATCAACACATTGCCTCTGCTTCGCACAAACCATCTCTCTCACACCCACCCACGTACGTACCTGCACCTAAAGAAGAAGTGCACACAGGACACATGTACTCACGTCTTGTTCCCGGCCACACCCGCGCGGGTACACGGTGGAGTTTGTTTCTGTACGAAAAGGCAACCCACGTGATAATTTGACGTGTGTAGTGGTTGTTTACTCGAAGGAGGGTTGGGTACCACGCCTAGAATATAAAATGATTGCCGTGGGGAAAATGGAAAAATGGGTTTGTCTCTCGTGAGTCGCATCACACAAGGCCACCGTGGCCTCTCACTCTCAGCGTTGGTCAGTGATCCGGCCGCATCCCGTCCGCCAGCGGAAAGGGAGGATATGCATCGCCTCTCCGTTCGACGGCGTTGAGGCAGCTCGTCCCGATCTGCGGTACCCGCCGTTCTCTCTAATCAAGCTCCGGCGCGGTAGGGCCTTCGCCACTTGCTCACTGCCGCAGTATGGGCAGATCCCGGCCGCCGGCGCCCTCCTAATAACCTCCCGACAACCCTCAAATACAACTTCCTCCGGCCTTGCTCCACTGCCCATCTTCCCACGTTTCTGCATGTGGATCTTCTTTAGTTGTTTGCTTAAATCGTATCTCGGCCGGCGTACTTTCCATGTTGCAATCTCATACTCAAACCATTTTTGATAAACCACCATGTGCTATCTTTCCCTTTTTACATGGAACATGCTTCTTTTTTGTCGGCGTATGTGTCTTCAACTCATGTTATTGGGCAGTAATTGTTTCCTTTCGACCACCTTTTGCAAACAGGGCTATCCATTTTCACCTCGTTGCTATTGCGACCTTCTGGTGAACTGGACAAATCACTTTTCTGAAGAGTGTTTTGTGCAGTTCGCCAAAATGTCACACGGGCAACGTTTTTACATTTCTATGGGACTGCGGAAAGGGAGATTCGTTTCACTATCCTCCTCATCCAACTCCGTGCCTAATCTTCTCCAACAAGAAGTTAGTCCTAAAGAGAGATCGTAGAGGTGATCGGCTTCTATTTATGTGTGTTATGTTTCATCATCTAGTTCCACTATTATTGTAATCACACTGACTGTATATCTTTGCAAACAGGGATGGTCCGCCCGATTTTAGTGGAGCTGCACAAAATGATTGGATTGTGGTGTCCTTCATACACCTTTTTTTTGGCTACAGAGCTGGGTGAAACTAGTTGCCAAGCAATGAACACTGTGCCAAGGAAATGGAGCCATGCCTACGAACAACATCGATCAATTATATTTTTTTCTTTATTTGTACACCTTCTCTAAACTTTGTCTTCAGTTGTGATGTGAATATTGGCGCTGATCTGCGAACCATTGAGATGCATTAGCCATGGTAGTTTCATTTGTATTTGATGAAATGTTGTAACGAGATAATCTCGAGGCAAGACACATGAATCCTAAGTTGAAACCTTTTTTTTCCTCCGGGAACCAGAGTTGAAACCTTCATAGCATCATAGTACAATTTCATCAAAATTATGCGTACATATAAACAAATCCTGAAGGATTGATAGCAATGCCAGAAATAATTCAACTTCATTTTGCCGATATGTTGGACATCCTTCATCCGGCTCCACCTGCCATGCAGCAATATTGAGTGCACAACACAACTTCAGGGAAAGATTCACCCCGGTCGTTGCGCCGCAATAGTAATGACTAGTGAGCAGTCAAATCACAGAGCCCCACCTTCGCCACAGTAAGTTGCTCGGATGAAGCAACCATCATTTCTCTGTTCCTTGAATCCGCTGGTACTCCCATATTCCCACAGTATAATAAGTTACTCGGGCGAATCAACCATCACTATATCCTCTCACGTGTGATGACCACAGGAGCTATCCATTCAGATTGCATGTTAAAAAAATAAAGGTCGATAACTAATGCGGCAAACTTTCAAAAAAAAACTAATGCGGCACCTCGGGCCAACGCGGCTAGATCACATTTTGCACGAGAAATTACAAACCATGTTTCGTTGACATGTGGTCCCGTTCCAACATATCAGTGAGACAACGACGAGTAGTAGGAGTATTTCCGAACCGACGTGTAGGCTGGGGCGCCCCTTCGTGAACCGTGGCAAACTGGCAACCGCCCACCGACTCTTCGCCTTTCCCTCTCGATTTGGAACTGCTGTCGCACGCTCTTCCTCTCCTTCATCCAATTTCCTTCAGCCCTTCACCCTTTCTTCTGCCATTGTTCGATCATCTTCTCCATGGAGGGAACAGGACGTAAACGACCCCGTTATTCTTGCCCCGATCTAAAAGATGACATGGTGGAGGAACTCATTGATCGGTGCAACGTCATCACCTCGGCTAGCATGGCAGGTTCATTCAAGCCCATTCTTGACTCAACTAATAACATCATTACAAGGAACCCAAGAGTCAAGGAGTAGTTTGATCTCCCTTACCTTCTTCGCCGTGACCCTGATGACTGGCGCTGTCATGACGGAGGCCTCGCCCTGTGCAAGTTGATGCCGCTTTATAATGATACATATGATGTTAAGATGCCATTGCTTGAGGGCAAGGCTCGGGCAGGCGAAAATGGAGATTGGGTTGTTTACATTGGGTCCAACTGCGAGTGGGAACTTGTGAATGTGTACACTCATGACCGGGTTCCACTTCCAAAAATCTTAGCAGACTACCCAGAGGTTGAGCACACCGGTATTGTACGCACATTCAAATACAATCATGGTGACTGTCTTCTACGGAAGATAGCAATTTCTCGAGTTCCCAACCGCTCTTGGAATTACAACAACTATGAAGTTGTTGCTATCTTCGACAAGCTTGTTGTCGTCCTTGCCGGTTTGACTCGATGGATATTGCTCAAAAATGAGTTTCTGTACACGGATGAGTACTGTGATGGAATTGAATATGAGGGCCTTGTGTTTGCTGCCACCACTCGTGGCACTGTTTTTGCATGGATTCGTTGTTTCGGTACATTTGTATTCCACCGTAATTATAATTGTTTCATCCACATGCATGCGGGTTAGCAAGTTTCCCTTTACTAATTAACCTTCTTCTTATGTTTCCAAGGTCCTGTGAACATTCTACCACCTATACTTGAAGATTTTTATAACCAAGTGGGAGATGATGATGGTGATGATCACGAGCATGAGGATGAGTAGAGCCCATATACTATTTGGTGCCTGGCAACTAATTCCGATGGATCACCTCTTCTCGTGTGTATACAGCCTACTGATGATGTTACTGCTAAGGAAGCCGGTGTAGTCTCCCATGGTCGCACTCTCCGGATCTATTCCAACACCCGTTGCATGGTATTCGGGATGGATACCAGTGTGCTAGCGCCAACTCCTTCTCCCTGGTACAGAATTGATAGTCTTGGAGAAAACTCGCTCTTCCTTGGACAAAACTATCCAATGATGGTGAAAGGTGATCCAACTGCTGTTGACACAATGTTACTACCATTTATGAGAAGCAACTGTGTCTATACCTCAGACATTTGGGTGGTTCCCTACCCTGGTACTGATATAATAGGCCGCTTCAGCCTGGATGATCAATCCTGTGTTGGTCTCTAGATCGACAATGGATGGCCCGTCCCAGAGAATCACTTGTGGTTCAAAGGAAGCATTTCCACGCTGAGGAATGGTTGAGTTGAAGTTCATTTCATTGCTTGTTATTTGTTGTGTGGTGAAAACTTTAGTATTTATAATGTATCCGCGTTGTTGATGTGGGTTGATGACCTGTTGTATGTAATAAAATGATATTCCTGTGATAAACTTACTAAATTTATGAATGGCTTTTGAGTCGCTTCTGTGAGTGAGGGGTGCGACGAGGAAAAAAATATTTTCCGAATACATAATTGTACGTGCATTGCAACAGGTTATCGGATGAGGCCAATCAACAATAGTAGTACACTATTTGTACTAGCTTCACATGCTTCGCGCGTTGTGCGGGTGTTTTTACTGTAGCCATATTGTACTCTACAATGTAACCAGCACCTCGATTCCTCGATACTAGTAGTACTATATAGTAAGTAGTAGGAGTAGTAGGGCAGCATGGGCCAGAACAAGCATTCACATCTAGGAGTACGGCACACGCCACCAGCACGACTTCCATCTGACACCATATTTCTTGGAGTCCGTGCTAGAGCAATCTCTTCAACCTCATCGTTTCTCTAACTCAGCCATCACGCGGCGGGCGAGGTGGGGGTTTGCCGATAGTCGGTTTCCTTAAATGCGGTCCCACTTGTAAGGCCAACTGCAATGCACGACCCCAAACGGACCTCCGTTTTGCACGAACTCCAACGATAATTTTGACTAGAAAAGAAAGACCAAAGAAAACAAGAACCATAAGAATACATTTTACTACTCCTATAAGTTGGATTCGTGCCTTCTCAATGCATTCATTGTTGATCTGCGGAGGCTCGATCTTGCGTGCTTCTTTCTTCTTCGAGTGTAAAGAAGTAGACGTTGCTTCCTCTCATCTAATCTCATGTCTAGCCTCTATTCTAGTACTCCCTCCGGTCTGTTTTTCTCTGCGTCTAAGCAGCAACACGCATACCAAGTAGGAGTATCAACAAGTGCACTAATCTCATCTATAGCCTCTGTGCTAGCTAAAAGTGATAGAACATCTACTAAATTGCGCTCTATCAATATATGGATGTACTCTTCTTGCCAATACAAAAACTTGCATCCATTCTACTCCCTCCGTTGCACAATACATGCCTTCTATTTGTCAATATATGTATGTATCTAGACATGTTTTAGTATATAGGTACATCCATTTTTGCACAAATGGAAGTCAAGTATTTTGGAACGGAGGGAGTACACAATAAAATTTTTAAGTTAGCACAACTAGTCTAATCCGAGAGCACAACCGAAGATTTGGTCGGGTTCTTCCTCCTTTTTCCGACACGTGGGACATCAAGCATCCAGGTCGTGTCATGAAAGAAAATAGAGTGGTAGTTGAAGCCACGAGATGTGCATCTTGGGTTAAACTGTAAATAGAATCTTACTACTCTTGAGTAACTCCAAAAGCGGCCACCGAAGATCTTTCTTGGATTTGTTTTTCATCACCAGCACGTCGAGGTGAAAGATGTGCAGGTTCAGTGGGTCCTCTTGCGTTTTCACTGACATGTGGGGCCGCATGTGAGAAAATAGACGATGGGCTCCGCGAGTCCGCTGGCTGGCTGAGAAGAGAGATAGAGGAGGGATGAGCACGGACTGCAGGAAATTTGTTCTATGTAACTAGCACCTTGATATTCGCGTGTGGTTGTTTCTAGAATAAAAAAAGGAGGTACCTCTACTTATGTTAATCCCACTACGCCTAGCCTAAGGTTAGTAGGTGACCTTGCGCTTGGCTCTTCGCCTCTCCCGAAAGTCGATGGTTCTATAGTAGTGCTTCTGGCAATCTGACACCAAATGAACTGCTTCACGTCCACCGCTTGTAAGCAAAAGTTTCTCCTCGTGCAGCAAGCCACCACGCACGTGTTGGCGAGGGAGAAGGCGTAATCAAGCTTCTCGTCGTTCTGCGAGTTGACGGCACACATCAAAGTTATTTACTAGTAGTACGTACTCTCTCCAAAAAAGGGCTGACCATGTCATTGCTACCATCCCGCGCTCCGTCGTTGAGTACGTGCACTATTCACGTGCCATCGAGGAGAAAAAATATTGCGTAGGCGCCATCAAAGTGCACGACTCACTTATGGAAAAGGGTTTCCCCCCGCTTCCCCCCCCCCCCGCACTACTCACTTACGCACTGCTTATCTGATTATCTCCATTTTCTTGCATGACACGTCCACCTTGATGCTAGATGTCTCGCGTGTTGGGAAAAGGATGAACAAAGCTCACGTAAAAGAAAAGAGTTGAAGAGCATAGATTCCCGACGACTGAGGAGGAGCAAGGAACCTCGCGGTGGAGCGTCTGCAAGGAACCTTGCACGTTTTCCCCTGTTTTTTGCTGCCTTCCCACCTATAAACAACTAAAAGAACATGAACTTTTCGCTAACCACTAGAAACAGTACATCAGGATGCTAAGTTGAAGATGTTTTATACTCCCTCCGTTCCCAAATATAAGTCTTTTTACATATTTCAATAAGGGACTACATATGAAACAAAGTGAGTGAATCTACACTCTAAAATATGTACACAAGCCAACACACTAACTCCATCCGATCCAATTCATGCACATACGCGCACAGCATGGAGCACACAACGCACATAAACAAGACGTGCATGCACACACGCTCGGCCGCAAAATGCACGTGAATAACACATGCATGCGCACACACTCGGCTGCATGGAGGCGTGCGCCATCCGCGGCGACGTCCCGTTCGTCGTGCTACGGCGATGCTCGCATGCAACGGTGCATACGCATCTCTTGCAGCACCTCTTTGCCGTCTTTTCTCTACTAGTCGGAGACGAAGACGATTGCAACCTCGGCCTTAGAGCTAGCACAGATGGAAAAACATGCACGCTGCACGCACACGAGCACATACAGAGTGCCCACGACGTGGTGGTGGTGCGTCCCCAGTCGCCTCTACTCCTTCTGTGCACGTTGTCTATCAAGGCGGCTGCATGCTAATGATGATGTGGGTGAGATCTTCTAGGACTCAGATGATGATGAGGAAAATTATGAGACACAAGGTGACGTACACGGTAAAGGGGGTGCTAGCAAGTGCTTAGATGTGCTTAGAGCAAGTACAATAGAGCTGAGTCAGCGGGCTATAAGGAATAAACAGTAGTATATTTCTGCTTAGTCGGAGGAAAGAGAAGAGGAGAGAGAAGGTAAGGGTGCTCTTCGTGAAGATGGGATGTAGGCTTATAGCCAGCAGCTGGCTATACTATTAATGCTCTTTAGATGAGGTGCTAAGTGCATTAAATGGCTTAGTAACTCAAGTGTTCAATGCATAGGTGCTTAGTTTATTGGTGCCACATCATATTTTATGCCTATGTGGCAGGCTTAGCAGCTATACATGGTGGATCACTGGGAGAGGCAAAGGCTGGTCATAGTGGGTAGTAACTTGTACTGTAACATATTGCTATGTTACTCTAAACATCTCTATAAACCGTAAAGGAGGGATGGGTAACATATACTAGTGTCATATGCAGAGTCTGGGAGCACATGATATTTCCCCGTCCGGACCGATCCCAAGTTGGCTTCTCACCTTCTTGGCCCAACAAAAACCCCTCCCCCCTCCCGCACGCGCTTCCTGCCCGGCGTCAGCTGAGCCCGCCGCTCCACATTGATGGCAAGTCAGGGCGATGTGACCTCTCACTGCTTCTGCCGTTGAAGCGGCGCACCGGCCGAGGGCACTGCCCGCTGCACGCCCGACATTTCAGACTACACTATGGATAGTAACTTTTAGAGCAAGTACTATAATTAGATGACATAAGCAGGCTATAAAGGATTTAAATATAGTATTTGTGATTAGTTCAAGGAGAGAGAAGAGGAGAGAGAAGAGAAGCGGATTGTAAACGTGTAGCTGGTTGTGCTCCAACATACTCTACTTTGTGAGACAAAAGGTGGGGCCATTATTAATGATGTTGTATTTATACTAAAGGGACTAACGGACACCTTAATTACTCTGTTTTTTTTAGACGAACCTTGGTGGGGCTATTATTGACTTTTTTTGAGCTATTATTGACTTGGACGTGGGGTTTGGGGGCCAAAGGCCTACTATTATACTCCGACCTGACATGCTCTACCCTAGCCACCGCTGTATCATATGGCTTCGCACCATTCCAGATCTTAGCGCCGCCACACAATTCTTCTCCAGCCCTCCTTCCGGCGTGCACCGTGAGATGGGACAGCAGTCCTCTGGACCCCGCCTTTTGTAATCCTGTACGGGAGAGGGGCGATCAGGTTTTTGGGGAGCACACTCCTGTGAGTGCTGCCAGCAACGACTTCCTCAATGATAGCCTTCTTCCCTGACCTCAGTAACCTCTTCATCAACGACATGAGTGACAACATCAACCACATCGGTTCTGCTCCCGCTGTACAGAGTGTGATTCTGTCCTCCTGGTTTATTTTTTTCGAAACAAGGCAAAAGACTTGCCATTTTCATTTAATAAGAAGAGGTTTCAGAACAGACATCGCCAAGCGGCGGAAAAGCAAAATAGTTACTCTCACAGCATTACATTACGCAAATGCTTAGCGCCTATAGTGGACCAAATCAAAACTTCCTCCTGGTTTAGTCCGCATCATTACTTTGATGTTTGCAATTGTCGTCATGATCTATTTACTGCTGATTCGGATTAAATCTCATACTAAATTGCTCATATATTCAACAATCCAATCCAAAAACCTGATCACAGGCAATTTACTCCGAGTGGTTTTGCTGCACTTTTGAAGCCGCCTACTTTTAAGGGGCTGCAATATAAAAGGTGGCGCACAAGAGCAATATATTGGTTTCAGATCATGTACTACTATGACGCCACTAAGGGTAATCCTAAGGGCGATCTTAATCCTACACAACAGGAAGCTTTTCAGAACATGGATACCCTCTTCAAAGCCGCCGTGCTAAGTGTTCTTGACGATTCCATTGTGGATTCGTATATGTTGTTTGACAACGGCAAAGACATGTGGGCTGTGCTCGAGGCCACGTTTGGGCCCTCGAGCACTGGCAACGAGTTGTACGTCATGGAGCAATTCTGTGACTACAAGATGACTGATGAGCGCTCTGTTGTTCAGCGGACTCATGAGATACAATCACTCTCTAAGGAACTCGAGCACTTTAAGTGTGTGTTGCCGGACAAATTTGTTGCTGGGACCATCATTGCCAAGCTTCCACCTTCGTGGAACGATTTTGCTACTTCTCTGAAAAACAAGAGACATGAGTTTTCTGTTTTGGATCTCATTAGCACTCTTGATTTTGAGGACAAGGCGAGAGGAAAAGACACACGTGCTCGGGTCACCGAGGGAGCTTCTAGTGCCCACATGGTACACGAGAAGAACTTCCAGCCCAACCAGCCCCAAAACAACAAGAACAAATCTTAGGGGAAAGGCAAGTTTGATGCAAAGAACAAGCCGTCACATTCTACCAACTTCAAGAAGAATTCTCATAACGGGAAGGGATACAAACCTAAATTTTGGTAGCATCGCACAAAATTTATATGGCTGCATCTACATGCTGTCAGCTAACCTCATGGTGCTCCAGGTATTCATACATTCGTAACTAGGCACAATATGGACCCAAGTTGAGTCATCTCTATTGCCTCATGTGTTTGCTGCAAATGTGTCAGCATCAATTGCAAGATGAGGCAGCTAGCTAGCTGTGGAGTTGCCAACATGCTCAAAGTGCTCGCAACATTGAGAAGAAACAAGCATGCCTAGGAAATTAATGCGTGCGCAGGGAGGCCCTTTGCTCAGAGAAGCATTGACCGATTTTCTTTATTTCCACACCTTCTCACAGTTTTGTATATTGGTTATAGTATGGTGAATCATTGAGATGCATAGACATGTTGAACTTTTGTTCTTCTGAATGTTAGTTTAATGTGAGTGTCTGCATCCAGTACCGCATCCCCTAATTTGGTGGATGCACACAGAGAATATAAATCTCCCCACCCAATTCCGTCTCCCCACCCAATTCCCCCCGCTCCCCAATCTTCCTCACTCGTCTAGAAAACCCCGCTCACCTTCTTCCTCACTCGTACAGAAAACGCCTGCTCCTCTTCTTCCACTCCTATGGAAATCCCCAGCCCTCCTTCTTCCCCACTCGCACTGCCACTAGGCTCGTCTCTGGCTACTCTGCTCAAACCCGTGAGCTCGGCGCGACGCCCACAAGGAAAATGGAGTCGGCTGGCCCCAGCGCGAAGAAGATGAGGCTCCCACCAGCGGCGACGCCGGTTGTAGATCCCGCACCC
>NC_057798.1:594443062-594447754 GCF_018294505.1 Triticum aestivum | reverse complement strand
CGTCATCCTTGAGGAGATCATCTCGCTTCTCCCCACCAAGGATTGTTGCCGCACACAAGTCCTCTCAACTCGGTGGCGCCCTCTATGGCGCACCGCACCCCTCAATCTTGACTCTCGTTAGATATCTGTCCTTCCTGAATTTGATATCATCAGAGCCATCGTCTCTTCTCACCAGCAGGGCCCCGTTCAATGCCTCTGCATCCCGACAAGCTACCTGCTGTCCATACCCGGCAAGGTGGATGCTTGGCTGACATCCCCCGAATTCGGAAAACTTCAGCAATTTGAGTTCTACCATTACCATGAAAGTTTCATACAACGAACATACCAAGAATTCGTGCCGACACCATCGTTGTCCATCTCGCGGTTTTCCTCCTCTCTCCACACCGCCACCTTCGCCCGGTGCCATCTACCAGACGATCTTGTACAAATGCTTCGACTCCTACTGCTAAAAAAACTTTCGCTTGTGGTGGTTTATCTGTCGGAGGCCTCACTGGACAGCATCATCCACTCCAGTTGCCCTGCCCTGGAGCACTTGCTGATTGTTTTGGGAATAGAAATCATTATCAGTTGTCTCCAAATAAAGTCGCCTCACCTTAAAAGCATTGGAATTTGTTTTGAAGGACAGTAGCTCATCATCGAAGATGCCCCTTCACTTGAAAGGTTGCTCCTTGATAATTGTTATACACCTTCAGAAATAACTGTCGTCTCTGCGCCCAAACTGGAGACCTTGGGTGTAATTCATGACCCGTTTAATAATCACACGGAGTTGGTGTTTGGCTCCTCACATTTTCAGGTACCGTATATTATCATCTACACATTTGTAATCATATGCTGCATTTTTCATTTGTGCGCATAAGTTTTATATCATCTTGGAGTACACTTTGGGTACTAATATTATGTTATATGCTCAATGAAGAGTTCGTCCATTGATAGCCTATCAATGCTGCTGGATTCTGTCAAGATCATATATATCAGAATGTATAGTTTTGATCTGGACATAATTATTGGCTTGCTGTGATGCTTTCGATCTCTGGAGAATTTATACATAGAGGTGATGATTTCATCCACATTGAAAGCCTGTATATATTGTACTAGAATTAACTGTTCAGCTGTCGTTCTTTCGACATACTCTTTTTTCAGACCTTAACTGTTTTCAATCTTCATGTCTACTTAGGGAGAACCACATGGAGAAAAACATATAACCAATCGTTGGCGTAATAAGCACAAGAATTTTCTCAGTTCTCATGACATTCGTTTGAGGACAATAACGATGGGACGATATGCATCCAACCAGGCAAACAAAAGCTTTGTCACATTCTTCCTGTTGAATGCGAGGTTACTATTGTCCATGAGGCTTAATTTTTACAGCAAGAGATTTCTCGCGGACGAACATGTTGAACAGCAAAAAAAGAAGTTTCAGGTGGACAAATGGGCTTCTAAACATGCTCGGCTTCTATTTACAACAAGTTGTAGACATCCTAAAATAAATTTTTTTTGCACAGGATGTTGATTTTATGGATCAGACCGATCCATCTGTTTGTGACTGCAAAAAAGAGTGGTTGAGTTAGATGTTACTGTCATGTTCAATCTGGGTTTTGTCTAAAAATTTGATGAACAATTAATCCTTGGCCTTTTTGTACCATTTGTATGCTTGACTTGCATGTTGTTGCCCTCGTACTCGCCTCCACCTGCCACTACACTGCCGTATCTTCCATGGCTACTGTCCGTTCCCGTCCGAGGCCTTGCCGTCGTTCTCCTCCTTGGTTTGCTCGCTGTGCTCGCCGCCGTCTAGTGTTGTCAACATGGTCAACAACCAAGAGGAATCAGGAGATGACTGTACGTGGAGAGGCTGACAGTAGGGACCCACCAGGGTCATTGCATTTCGCAAGCAGGTCCCTCGTTATTACATGACAAAACAAAACTTCCTCCTAATTGTTTGACAACTAGGTTCCATGCCATTGTCAATGTAGTCAATAAACGAGAAAATTACACAACGAGCGGATAACACCAGGGACCCAGCAGCTCGCCCAGTTGTTTTTTAGTTTCAGAGACGGAGCTCAACTGCGTGCTGTGCGGGGGTTGTGGCCCGTCTAGCCCACGCTTACGCTTTTATTAAGCACATGACGAGCCTAGTTGATATTTTTTTCTTTCTGAAATTGGCTAGCCCAGTTCTTTTTTTTGGAGAATACCAAAACCGAGGCCTACTTGCTTTTCTCAGCCCTACTGGGCTGCAAATCTTTCAAGACGAGGTAACAAATGGGCTTCCCCAGAAAACGGGCTATAAGTTGTAAGAAATGGGCTGTAAATTTTTAAACCAAAGCCAACCGGCAATTGCATTAAAATATCATTTTTTCAGGATTTCTCTACTCTCTACTCTTAGAAACACCAAAGCCAACTGCCAATTACATTAAAATATCATCTTTTCACCCACAAGATAAACTACTCATACAAATGCATCTTCATGTTCCGTGCAACGAACGGGCATCTTGCTAGTTAAGATTCTAAATTTTATTCAATTTTTTGCGGATAATTGTTTTTTTAATTTTATTTTGATATAATTTTTTGAAAACTATTTTTAACGTGACTCGAAATTTCGTGATTAAAAGAGCTCGGACCCCACCGAAATATGCAAAATTTCGTTGAATTTTTTAGCAGTGCCCAGAATATATGGTCTGTAATGCTAATAAAAAGAATATGGGCTTCAAATATCCTGAAGAATTATCAAATAGGCTGTAAATTATTGAAAATAATGGCTAATGGGTTGTATGCTGTTTTCCACAGATTTGGAGGCTGACTTCTGGGCCTACTAGGTTGACGATGACGCTGTCCTAATTTTTTTTTGACGTCTACGCAAGGCTTTGTCAACTTAGTCAACACACAACAGTGACTCTTGGATGTCCATCAAACAGCCATCATGCTTCTTCAATCTCTGGTCTTCCTGCTCCAGCCGCCCAAACCAGCGCCGGTGGGACTGCCTGCTCCCTCCTCCCGTGGCTGGCTGTGCTGCCGCCAGGCCATCCCTCTAACAACCCACACATCATGTTATTTTCCGGCGACGTCAGCCTCACCCCGCAGCCGACCAGTCAGCGCTCGTTCTCCCCTCAGCGTGGGCATCTTCTATGGTGCCTTCGCCGGCTTTGGGTGGTTCTCTTCCTGGGCCCCGCCCTCGTCCACCATTTTTGTGCTCTCGGCGCGGCGAGGTCAACATGGTCAACAAACAACAACCATCGGAAGAGGCTGACGGTAGGGGCCCACACAGGAAAATGCCTCCTCATTACGCGCAAAATAATGATTCCTCCACCTGATAGCTGGGACTCATCGGAAGGGTCTCTGTATTTCGCGAAAAAATGTCCCCCCCCCCCCGCTGTCAGCTTGGACCCACCGGAAATGCCTCCTTATTACGCACAAAAAAATGAATACTCCCCCTGCTAGCTGGGACTCACCTTGGTGGGAGGCTGACTTGTGGGCCTACTAAGTTTACGGGGATGGAGGGATTTGTCAACTTAGTCAATATGAACGACTCTAGCTTCGGTGACCGTACGATGTCCATCCAATGGCCGTAGTGCTTCTTCAACCTCCGGTCTTCGTGCTCCAGCCGCCCAAAGCAGCGCCGGTCGTGCCACGTGCTCCTGTCTCCCGTGGCCGGCTGTTATGCCACGGAGGCCTCACCGCCCCCTACTACTCCCAGCGCTGGCCAGACCATCCCTCTACTCACCCACACCCCTTGTTATTCTGCGGCGATGGCAGCCTCACCCTCCTACTCCTCTTCGCGTGGGCATCCACTGTTGTGTCTTCCCTGGCTCCGCATCGTCCCCTTCCTAGGCCTCGCCATCGTCCACCACCGTGGTGCTCTCGGCGCGGCATGGTCAATGTGGTCAACGACCGACTTCCATCGGAAGAGTACTGTGCATGGAGAGGCTGATAGTTGGGTCCACGGCGGCGGCAAGGAAGTGCCTCCTTATTACGCGCAAAATAATTATTCCTCCACCTGACAGCAGGGACCCACCGGACGGGCCACCAGTATTTCGCGAAAAAACGTTTCCCCCCTGACTGCTGGGACGCACCAGCTACATCTTCGCATGCAAGGAAGTGCGTCCGGGCAAAAAAAACCCAAAAAGATTCGCCCCCCTGACTGCTGGGACCCACCAGCTACATCTTCGCAGGCAAGGAAGTGCCTGACAGTCGGGACCCACCTGGTCGAAGCATACATAGCTTTGTCATTCTGGTCGCGAACGTGTACGTACATACTGGTCGATGTAGAGGCGCGCACGTGTCGTAGTAGAGGCGCACAGGTAGCATGTACACGTACGTACAACGGCGAGGGTGCAAGAAAGAAAATACGACCAAGTACGTACATACGGGCAGGCTCTCGAACGCCTACTCCCGCATACGTACATGGCTGGGTTGGAACGGAGAAATAGCGTCATCGTCGTGTTCATGGGGAGCCAACCAGCTGGGTCGGTATGAAATGCGTGGTCGTGTTCATTGGGAGGGCTTGGATGGAACAGGCGATGGAAATGACGCCTGGCGTACCGCACAACGGAGGAAACAGACCTCCTACGTTCGGAACGGGGTCCTGTTGATCGGGAGGGGTGTGGCGTACCGCAAAACGGAAGAAACGGACCTCCTACGGTCAAAACGGGGGTCCTATTGATCGGGAGGGGTGTGGCGTACCGCAAAACAGACGAAACA